>NC_051863.1:148578468-148826798 GCF_015732765.1 Culex quinquefasciatus | reverse complement strand
GGCAGCTATTGAAGAACAACAAGTTTGCTGGACTGCCTGACGAGGACCAGGTAGCGGAAGCAAAGGAGAATGAAGTGAAACAGCGAAAGGAGAAACTGCCTCCTTTTTATGTGCGGCAATCAGCAGCAACGATCGACTTTCGAGCGGGGCTGGTTGAACTCATCAAGTCTGGGAAAGTCCTAGGCAACATTCGTCTGTGTCAGGACGGATTTAAGGTGCTGGTGCAATCCAGGCAGCACTATCAACTGGTCAAGGATTACTTGACCGAAAACGAGGCGGAGTACTTTACCCATGATGTCGTCATGGATAAGCCGTACAAAATCGTCGTCAGAGGTCTGTACGACATGCCAGTGGAGGAATTAGCTGCCGAGCTAAAAGTTTTGAAACTGGATGTGTTGGCCGTGCACAAAATGAGCCGACGCAACAAAGACATCAAGTACCGTGACCAGCTCTACCTGCTGCATTTGGCTAAGGGATCGACGACGCTTCCTGAGCTGAAGGCAATTCGAGCGGTTTTCAACATTATCGTGTCGTGGGAGCGATACCGACCAGTGCATCGTGACGTCACACAATGCTTCAACTGCCTGGGTTTCGGGCACGGAGGTAAGAACTGCCACCTGAAGCGTCGTTGCGCCAAATGTGGTACCGATGCGCACATCACATCCCAGTGCATCCAAGATTCGCTGGTGAAGTGCCTCAACTGCAACGGTGAGCACTCGTCAACCGACCGAAAGTGCCCCAAGAGAGCTGAGTTCGTGAAAATTCGGCAGCAAGCATCGACGAAGAATCAGCCTCAGCGTCGTAGAACTCCTCCAGCCCTGGTGGAGCAAAATTTTCCACCTCTTCAACCGCGACGCCAGGTCCCGAACTTGGCACCGTTGCCGTTGGATCCCAGGAAGAGAGCTGAGATGAATCATCCACGGCCGGGTTCCAGCCAGGAGCCGAGACCGCCACCACCGGGCTTCAGCCAGGAGCCAAGACCAACCCAAGAACCAGCAGTTGAGGAAAATGGTAATGATCTTTACACCTCAACCGAACTCCTCAATATTTTCAAACAGATGTCCGCTGCACTGCGTGGATGCAAAACCAAGACCCAGCAGATTGAAGTGCTGACCTCGTTCGTCATCCAGTATGGATCGTAGGTCCCTCAAGCTGCTGAATTGGAACGCTTGCTCCATTAGGAGGAAGAACTTAGAGCTGGTGGATTTTCTTCGCGAGAAGGAGATCGACGTAGCTGCCATCACGGAAACTCATCTGAAGCCCGGTGAAAAAGTTTATCTGCAAAACTACAAGATCGCGACGCAGCTCGATAGGACCACCTCTGGAGGAGGAGGTGTGCTTGTCGCTGTTCATCGTGATCTCAAGCCACGCCGGCTGCCACACTTTAAGCTGGACATCATCGAGGCCGTTGGGTGGAAATTCCCACTTCGGTTGGCCCAGTACTCTTCATTGCTGCATACTGCCCACGTCAGGTGAATGCCAGAGATGGTTCAGCAGCAAAACTGAAGAGCGATATCCAGAAGCTGACACGGCGGAGCGCAAAGTACATCATCGCTGGTGACCTCAACGCGAAGCATGAAGTTTGGGGCAACAGCAGGAGGAATCGGAACGGAGTGATTCTGCACAACGATCTGCAAAACGGATACTACAACGTTGTGAGTCCGGATCGTCCAACGAGGGTGGCTCGGTCTGGGAATCACTCAATCATCGACTTCTTCATTACCAATATGGCTGAGAACGTGGCTCATCCTGAGGTGTTTGAAGAGTTGAGTTCTGATCACTATCCGGTGGTTGTGGAGGTTGGAGCTTCCGTTACTCCGCAGCGGCAACCAACCCGGAAAGATTACCACAACGTTGACTGGCAGCAGTTTCAGCAAGTGGTCGACAGCAACATCGACTATGATCAACACCCGGAAACTTCTGCTGATATTGATCGTTCGCTGGAGGTGATCCAGCAGGCTATCAACCAAGCAGAGGCTGCCAACGTTCGGGAGGTTCCTGTTAATTTTAAGGTAACTGATATTGACGTAGATACTAAACACTTGATTAGACTTAGGAATGTTTATAGGAGACAATATCAACGGACTGGGGACTATGACAAAAGATTTCAGTGAACAATTTGAACAAAATCATACAAGACCGACTTGACAATATCAGAAATCAAGAATTTTCAAAACATGTAAGCCAGCTTGGGAATTATTCAAAACCATTTTGGAAACTTTCAAAAGTTCTTAAAAACAAACCAAAGCCTATTCCTCCTCTTATTGTTGAGGATTCTCCTTTGATTACATCCGAGGAAAAGGCAAATGCACTTGGGCTTCATTTTGTTAGTTCACATAATCTTGGCGCTTCCATGACCAGCCGTAAAGAAACATCAGTTGCCAATAGTATTTCAACAATCAATGACTCTACCTTTGAATTTCCTGCAGATTCCCATGTTTCTGGTGAGGAAGTCAAAGTTGCAGTTAAACAAATGAAAAATATGAAAGCTCCTGGCTTTGATAACATTTTAATCTAGTGTTGAAAAAACAGAGTGATCAGTTCTTTCAACATCTAGCCAATATTTTCAATAAATGTTTGCAACTTGGTTACTTCCCCACCAATTGGAAGCTGGGCAAAGTCATACCAATTTTGAAGCCTCAAAAGATCCAACATCGCCAACAAGTTATCGTCCCATTAGTCTTTTGAGTAGTCTGTCCAAACTCTTTGAGAAGGTCATCTATTCAAGGCTTTTGGATTTTACCAACGATAATAATATAATTTTGAATGAGCAGTTTGGCTTCCGAAAGGGACATAATACTGCTCATCAGCTTACGAGAGTAACTAAAATCATCAAGCAGAACAAGCTTGAGTCTAAATCAACTGCTATGGCTTTGTTGGATGTTGAGAAGGCTTTTGACAATGTTTGGCATGATGGTTTGATACATAAACTGTATTTATACGGTTTTCCAATGTATCTTATCAAAATTATCCAGCACTATCTTTCGGAGAGATCGTTCAAGGTTTTTCTGAATGGGATTGCTTCTGGATTATTCAACATTGATGCTGGGGTTCCCAAGGAAGTATTCTTGGCCCACTTCTGTACAATATTTTTACATCTGATTTGCCTACTCTTCCTGGTAATGGTGTGTTGTCACTTTTTGCTGATGACACTGCCGTTATTTATAAGGGTAAAATAACCAGATATTTAGTTGGCCGTCTTCAGAAGGGTCTTGACGTTCTTTCCGAATACTTTGGCGACTGGAAAATTCGCATAAATGCAGCCAAAACTCAAACCATCATTTTTCCACTTTCCAAATCGGCCAGATTTGTCCCAAAGGATGATGTTTTGATTAAAATGAATGATGTTTCGATACCCTGGTCAAAGGAAGTTGTCTATTTAGGTCTCATACTTGACTCGAAACTATTGTTTCGGCAGCATGTAGATAAAATATTGAACAAGTGCAGCATTCTCATCAGGTGTTTGTATCCTTTAATTAACAGAAAATCAAAGCTATCTTTGAAAAATAAGTTAGCAGTTTACAAACAAATAATTTACCCCGTTATTGAGTATGCAGTACCTGTTTGGGAGTGTTGCGCTAGAACTCATAAATTGAAGCTCCAGCGTGTCCAAAACAAGGTACTCAAAATGGTTTTGAATGTTCCTGGCTGGACAAGATCAAGTGAGGTTCATGAATTAGCAGAAGTTAAAATGTTGGATCAGAAGATTCAAGAAAAATGTTTGAAATTCAGGGAAAAATGTGCTATATCTGAATACCCCTTGATTCAAGGATTGGTTTAGTTTATGGTAAGATTAAGTTAGTTTTAGGTTAGGTTATGTTTTCTTAACATTTTTTTCCTCATTGTACCTAGTGTTACAAAAATGATAAATCATATACTTTTAAAGTTATAAAAATGAACAGTGTTTAAATCACGAAAAGCAAACTAAAGCTGAAGAGCCACAGCTGACCACTTATTATGTAAACCAAATGTAATTATTATAAGAAAGATTCAATAAAGTATACTTAATTCAAAAAAAAAAAAAAAAAAAACTATTACATATCTTCATCGTCACCTTTTAAGGCACATATATTTGCATACCGCGCGCGATTCTCAAACCTTTGTAGACTACTCATTTATCTTTTTTTAACTTTACTTTAAACCAACATTTGAAAACAAAAAAAAATCCATCATCATCACGTGGTCAAACTGAGCAATTAACTTGTGCGTTCATTTCAGAAATCTGTCAAAATATAGCTATACAAAGTAAACTTAAAATACTAATTTAATGTACGAGCAACACTGTCTTTTAAACTCTGCTATTGTCGTTGACTGTTTGATTTGTGAGGGCATCGAGTTAAATATATTCACACCTTTATAAAACAGGGAATTCTGGGCAGCTCCAAATAAAAATTCGGAGTGCGAGGTTCATTTGCATTTCTCGTAAAGTGGTCATGAAGATCACTGCCTCTTAAAATTCGATCACATAAGTATCTTGGCAACAGACCATTGACTAATTTAAATACAAAAATCATAGTCGAAAAAATTATCCTTTGCTTCACAGATAGCCATTGCAGAACATCTAACATCCAGGTCGATGAAGTGAATCTGTTACATTTTAAAATTAAACGCATGATTTTATTTTGTAAGCGTTGAAGCCTAGATAATTGTGTTTCATTAGCCAAAATAATATAGATGAACAAAAGTCCAGGTGTGGTGAGATTATAGATTTATAAAGTTGAATTTTGCTTTGAAAGTTAAGGTCATTTCTCAAACGACACATAACTCCATATTTTTGCAATTTTTTAATTGTGTTATCAATATGAATATTAAATTTCAAGTTTTCGTCTATAGTTACCCCTAAATATTTTATTGACTTAACCCTATCAATTTGCTCACCATCAATTGAAATTTGTACATCTTGTATGTTTTGATGTTTTGATGAGATAATCATGTATTTGGTTTTTATATTTAATTTTAACTGTTTGAATTTAAGCCATTTGGATAAAGCATCTAAATCCTCATTCAATCGCTGCACAGCGTCAATCGGGTTTTTCGCTGCTACAAAATAACAGTGTCATCTGCGAAAAGATTTATGTCACAATGTTTCAAAACTAGTTTCATATCGTTAATGTACATTATAAACAATATAGGCCCTAGTACACTTCCTGAGGAACACCAAGGTTGTTTTCCTAGACTCTGAAAAAGATTCATTGAAAATCGTACGCTGAGTTCTACCATTCAAATAGTTTTTAAACCAATTGAAAGCTGCACCCCGATACCAAAATGTTGTAGTGTCTGTAACAGTAAGGGCCTAGAAATTGTCTCGAATGCTCGTTTTAAGTCCAAAATACTGCCAGCGTCGAGTTTCTTATTTCAAAATATTGCTTCCATTTTGCCAGAACCAAATTCAATGCTGTTTCACAAGAGTGGCCTTCTCGATATCCCGACTGTTCTGATATTAATAATTTATTAATGTTCAAATATTCAAGCAATTGAGATTTCACAACTGTTTCTAACACTTTTTCTAACGTATGTAGCATGTTGATAGGACGAAATTCTTCTGATTTTTAGTACCAGTAACTTTTGAATTGGAATAACTAAGGATTCTTTCCAGATTTTGGAATTTGACCTGACAAAAGTGATGCATTTATAATTTCGAGCAAAGTGTGACCAATGACATGATAACAATCTTTTAAAACTTTTGCATTAACGTTGTCAATCCCGGCAGAATTTCCTAAATCAAAACAAATTTTTAAGTTGAACATAGGTTATAGGATTGAAGATTTCTAGTCTGCAGTTTACTTTCCTCATATTCCTGATTTCAGCAGGTTCGTCAGTTTTCTGTATGCTTTCGTTTATTTCAACTACACTCTCAATAAAATATTCATTAAATTTACTGGCAATTACATTTTCGGTACATTCTTCAATATCTCCAAAAGAATAGTTCTTGGAAGACTATCTTTAGATTTCATTAATTTTTCAATATTTTCCAAAGTTCTTTGCTGTTATTTTTATTTAATTCAATATTGTTTTGAATGTGAGAACTCCGGGTTGTTTTTAAACATTTTGTATACTTGTTTCTAATAACTGTGTATTTATTCCAATGTCTAGGATTATTAGTTCTGCAGAATTTGTTGTAAAGTTTATCTCTTTTTTGTTTCAATTTCATAAGTTCACTGCTATACCAAATGTTGGAATCTTTCCTTTGTATGTACTCAGTAGTTACTAATTCACTTGTGCAATTTTTCAAAGTGTTCGTTAATATTCGCGATTTGTCTTCGAGTTCCCAGTTAATGTTCTAAAATTTACGTGTTTTTCCAACAGATCGCAAAAAGCTGACGGTGTGTAGTTTTTCCATGATTTAATTTTAATGCGGTCATCCAAAGATTCCAAATTAATTTCTGAAATTTCAATAACCAGTGTTTCGTGGTCTGTAATTTTCCAATCACTCTTAACTACAGCTTTTACACATTCGATATTAGAAAAACACAGTCAATCAATGTTCTGCTATTTCGTGAAATTCTTGTGAACGTATTTACTTTTTGAGTTAAACCTAAATATTCTGTAAGACGCTTTAAGTGAACTGAATTCTGCTCATCAAACCAATTAATATTATAATCACCAGTTAATAAATTAAAGTTATTCATATCTACGAAATTGTCCAACCAGTTTTCTAAAATAGAAATAAATCGTTGGTCACTTGAGCTTGGTGAATGATACAACACTCCATAATTACCCCTCTTCATGCCTTTTTCATATTGTAAAAACTGAAATTTGGGGTATTTTTTCGAAAAAACGTAGTTTTGTGAAAATTTGGATATTTCCACAAATTTGTGTTATAACTTTTGAAATGTATAAAAAATCCTGAACATTTGATACCTCTTGTGAAAAACGGAAATTTTGAGTATATTTTTTTTCAAAAATACGTAGTTTTGTGAAAATTTTGAGTATTTTAATTTTTTCATACATTTCGAATGTAATAACAACATTTTTAGAAAATACTCAAAATTTTCACAAAACTACGAATTAAAAAAAAAAAACGAAATTTCCGTTTTTACAATGTGGGCGATCGTTTGATACCTGTATTGTAACAATTTAAATTTTGAGTATTTTTTCGAAAATGCGTAGTTTTGTGAAAATTTTGAGAATTTTCTAAAAATGTTGTTATTACATTTGACATGTATGAAAAAATCCCGACCGTTTAATACCCATATTGTAAAAATTTAAATTTTGAGTATTTTATCAAAAATACGTAGTATTGTGAAAATTTTGAGTGTTTTCTAAAAATGTTGTTATTACATTTGAAATGTATGAAAAAATCCCGATCGTTTGATACCCATATTGTATGAAATTTTGAGTATTTTTTTCGAAAATACGTAGTTTTGTGAAAATTTTGAGTATTTTCTAAAATCGTTATTGTTACATCCAAAATGTATGAAAAAAAAACCTGATCATTTGATACCCATATTGCAATAACAATAAATTTTTGGTTTCTTTAGAGAAAAAAATATGCATTTTCGAAATACAGGAAAAATACGTATTTTTGTAAAAACTTTCATGAAATAATAATTTTAATGGATAGCTGACATCATCCCGATTTCAAAACACTATAATTTTCTGATGTTTGCATGATTTTTCGTACGATTAAAGCCAATGTCTCCCATATAGCCAAAATCCCATAAGCTCTGTGCCTCGGTTATGCACGCCTCGGTTTTGCATCCCCCATATGCGGTGCTAAACCGAGGCACGACTGTATACAAAAATATGTTTTAGGGAACCAAATCTCGCAACTTTTGACCCAAAGAGAAATATGGTTAAAGAATTTGCTTCCAAGTCATGATTTTTTGGAAAAAGATGTGATTTTTGTTAAACATTGAAATTTCATACATTCATTTTTTACTTAGTTTTTATTTCAATTCGAATTTGCAATCGAAAAGTACTATACAGATTTTTCGTGTCTCGTTTTCAAGATAAATCCACCGAAATCTTGATTTCTGCAATTTCAGCAACTAGAAGTCCAATCTTGATTGTCTCTTAGACAAAAAAAAAAGAATATTTTCTAAACCTTTCAAATAAACTATTTTCAGAAATGGTCACTCATGGTCACTATTTAAAAAAAAACGAAAACGGCAAATTTTTCACTGAAATCAAACTTTCAGTGCACTTAAGAAAAAAGTATCAAATTCCTATATTTTAAGAATTTGGCCTTTTTATTTAGTAATCGGTTTTTTTGGATTACTAAATAAGGAAAAGAGGCAAAATTCTTAGAATTTAATAAGTTGGTACTTTTTTATTTATTTCAGTGTGGCTATATCTTATAACGAGATACGTTATCAAAAAATCTTTAAAGAACATTTTGATTGCCAAAAAAGTCTATGTATAAAATTTACATTTTTTACAAAAATCACAATTTTTTCAGAAATTTATCACTCGGTGGCATCATTTTTGATCATACTTTTCTATGGCTTAGAAGTTGAGGGTTTTGGTCCCATAAAACATTTTTTTATAGACATTTTACCACTTTTGTGGTATTCATGTCATGTCCTCATTAATACCTACAACTTTGCGGAAGACACCAAATTGATCAGAACATTCCTTCAAAAGTTACAGGTTTTCGAATATTTACGTACCATTTTTGTTTCGATATCTGCCAAAATTGTATGGAGACTTGTATGGGTGAACCAATGACACAACATAGCTTTTTTGGTCATAGGAAAGGCCCTCGCAAAGTATGATCCAAATATTAAAATACAAATATGGTCGAAATCGGGCTATTTCGTAGAGAATTGCTCCCCTAAAAAGATTCAGTCAAATATAAAAAACAAATGAAATATTTTCCAATTTTTGTGGAGAATTGCTACAGGTGATATAAATAATTTTTCTAAAAGGCAAATACTTGATTTTTTTATGAGTAAATCATAAATTTTATGATTCAAAATGTCTTTCTTGGATGTAATGAACAGGTAGGAGAGTTTTAATCAAGCAGATTCCGAAATCAACTGATAGTTCCCTCCAAATGTTATTTTAATTTTCAATCTGCCACCTCAATCACTCTTTCCCCTTCTTTCCCCTTCTTTCCCCTTCGGTGCTCAGCTCACGCAAAAAGTTGTCCACTTCCTCCGGCGCAAAAGATTTACAATTTATTATAAAGAGTTTCGCCGTCTACGGGACGCGGCCTGGATCATTGTCAACTGTCAAAATAAAAATTTCCCCTAAGCCTGGCGCAAAACTGGCAACTCTTCCCTCGCGGCCCCCAAAGTGGCCAAAGAGCTCTTAAACTTGGGCCTCCAACTGCGAGTGCGGCTGGAGAAATTTTCGGAGGGCGCGCGAATGTGTTTATTTATTTTCCCCACAAATCCCGAAACATCGTTTTGCGGATCACCGGGAAAAGTTCACCCCACTTGGCTGGGACGAGCCGGAACGGCCACCTGGGGAGGCCCGTCCGGAAATGGTTCGCAAATAGTGGTGAGCGAAAAAATCTAGCGAGTAGAAGGGGAATATTAAGCAGCGCCATTGCCATTCATTTTGAAAAAAAAAAGTTTTTTTTCCGTCGCGATCTTCTAACAGAGAGAAAACGAAAACTTTGGCCATAAATTTTCCCGGTCATCATAAATAATACACAATTTGTAACGCAAGGACGATAGTGACACGTTGGAAGTAAGAGAGAGCGAGAACTGGCGAGGATGAACTTTTTTTTGGAACTGGAACTGCCCTTCAGTTTTGCAGGAATTGAGGTGAGGAGAAAGGTCAGTTTGAGCATCTTAGCAAAATTTTCAAGCAGGGTTGGATTTGCTAGTTTCGTTCCAAACATATTTTTTCGTTATTTTGTTATACCATACCTGTGCGTGTTTGTATCAAGATAAAATAAGTTTTCGCAATTTTTATCATGATTATTTTTATTAAACTTTGTTTATCGCTCTTTATGTCTCAATAGGTAATTTGATGCTCGTTTTAATATAGAAGTCTTGATACAAATTTGGGAAATGTCCTTAATAAGATACTATGATTAAAAGCAAGAGCGAAAAACAATTGAGGATAAAATGCGAATGGGTAATTCTCTGCCAACTCACACTGCAGTAAGAGTTCCGTTTTTAAATATCTCGTGACGGAGGGCGGTATGAACCCTTTCATTTTTGAACATGCGAAAAACAGTGTTTTTACAAATTTTGTAGCCTGAAACGGTGATGAGATGGAATTTTGGTGTTAAAGAAACTTTTATTCAAAATTGGACGTCCAATTTGATGGCGTACTCAAATACCCGAACAAAAAAACGTATTTTTCATCGAAAAAAAAAATTTTTTTTTTACTGCTTTGCCATTTTCCGATACTCAACTGTAAAAAAAATGGAACATGTCATTTTAAGGGAAATTTGATGTATTTTTCAAATTAACGTTAACCCAGAAGAGTATTTTTTCATTTAGAACAAAAAAAAAACATTTTAAAACTTCATGTATTTTCTAACTTTGCAGGGTTACTTTTAGAGTGTAACAATATTCTACAATGTTGTAGAGCCGACAATTACAAAAGTTTCGATATGCAAACATAAGGGGTTTGTTTATAAACTTCACGAGTTATCGCGATTTTACGAAAAAAAACCCCGATTTAATCCCACCTGGGGTGAGATAGAGCCTTTCTTTCTAAAGAATATAACAATGGTAGAACTTCTTGCGGTGGCAGTGCGTGGCCGAATGGTTACACTGTCCGCTTTGTAAGCGGATGATTCTGAGTTCGATTCCCATCTGCTGCATCCTTCCATCGGATGAGGAAGTAAAATGTCGGTCCCGGCCTTGGTTGTTAGGCCGTTAGGTCATTCCAGGTGTAGGAGTCGTCTCCATGCCATAAGTACAAACAACACACCAAACCAAACCTACTCCGGTGGAATCGCTGGCGGCGGTTGGACCGGCAATCCAAAGGTCGTCAGTCCAAACACTGGGGTGGAAAGTTTCTTGGAGTAGAAAGAGGTTTGGGTGCTCTCCCCATTCAAGCCTTCGGACTCCTAGGTTCGAGCAGAAACTTGCAATAGAGACCACAAAAGACCCGGGGTCGTTAATGTGGATGGTGTGGAGAAGTTGGTTAGCTGGAGGAATCTCCGCAGCGTGATTGCCAACTTGATCCCTCGACGGTTGGTTGATGAAAGAGGCTGACTGCTGACTCTGCCCCGCCAGCTGTCAGATCCATTTGGCTGCGTCCGTGCGCAGTCATTAGAAGGCTGCGTCTGGTACGCAATCAGACCGAGGGGGCTATTCGGGCCCACACATCTCCCCCCTTCTCTAAAAAAAATCAACGCCTCAATCATTTATAACTACTTAGAATGCTGACCCTAATTGACATAAATGTGTTTAGACATTCACTAACTCTTGCCGATTCTGCGGATTTCCATTAGACGCTTTCCACAAACAATCCAGTAACTTTTTTGTAACTGCCTCAACATATTCACATACCATGCCTTTTCTATCCGGCCAACACTAATTTTAATCTTTAACGTTTGCATACTCAAACAAATTAGTACACATTAATGAGTTGCGTTGGAGAATTTGAACGGTGCGCGTCGCGGTCATCACGCAGGAATTTCGTTGCCGTTTCCGTCTTTGTTGTCCCCCCGATTGTGTGTGTATTTTGATCCGGGCGGTTTCGCGTTTTCGCATTTTAGTTGGTTTTATCTTTCCACAGCCGGCTGTCTAAGATTAAATCATTTATGCTAAACTCAACACCAAATAACCGGGAATAGTCTCATCCGCATACTCCGACTGTTTGCCTTGAGAATGCATAATACATCACACCATTAAACAAAATTTATTGATTATTGGGTCGCATCATCATCCTCTATGTTGAATCCTTGCCATTACCCTTACCCACTAACAAAATCCCAAGTAGAAGTAGTTTTCCGGCACACGCGGGGGTGTGGATATCGTATAGAACCCACCCTTGGTAGCAGCCTGTGCTAACTAACATTCCCGTCCCATTCCCTCGAGATCTACAAACTGACATGGCGGGCGCCGTTGGTGGCCAACGACTGTTTCCTATTCGCACCGGCTCTAGTTTTGATGATCGTGATGTTTTATCTTTCCAGCGCATTCATGCATGCTGTTGATAAGGGAATCATCATTTGATCGTTGAAGCGTGTGACCGGTTGTGCTGATGGGATATTATGGTCCTGTTCAGCAACGGAGAAGGACAACCATGGGTGGTCTCTCATGCTCATGCTCAAACAAATTAATACACATTAATTCCATTAAGGGCTTCTTCATTTAACACGATGAGTTGCTTTTGGTCTCTTCTCCCTTGTTCCATTCTTTTGCTGAACCTCATTCCCTTATTTTCATTCCACCCTACATATTTTCTTGTATACATTCTTTCATAATTCCAAAACATTTTTCTTTTTTTTTTCCTGGCAGGATCGCCATTGTGGAGAAGTTGGTTAGCTGGAGGAATCCCCGCAGCGTGATTGCCAACTTGATCCCTCGACGGTTGGTTGATGAAAGAGGCTGACTGCTGACTCTTCCCCGCCAGCTGTCAGATCCATTTGGCTGCGTCCGTGCGCAGTCATTAGAAGGCTGCGTCTGGTACGCAATCAGACCGAGGGGGCTATTCGGGCCCACACAGATGGTTTGATTCATTCTCGCGTCAGTATTCCAAGCTCAACTTGACAACTTGTCGACGAAGTGTGATTTTTGGCGATTTTTCCGATGAAAATTCATGCTTAATCGTAATATTTACGAAGATGGAAATGACGTCCAGCCATAAAGTAAAACCTATACTTTTCTTCAGTAAGAAAGGCAAAGTTTTGAAAATGTTGGTCATAGTTGATCATGGCCGTTCATGGTCACCCGCGACAGACACGGACGACGAACCAAAGAGAAACGCAAAAAGTAACTTTTTCCATGTTTTTTCGTAAAATCGCGATAACTCGTGATGGTTACAAGCAAACCTCTATATGTTTGTATATTTTTTTTAATTGTCTGCTCTACAACTTTGTAGAACATTAGCACACTTTTAAAAATAACCATGCAAAGTTAGATAAAACACGAAATTTTAAAATTAAAGTATTTGTTCTAAATTGGCCCTTCTGGGGTAAAGTAGATTCAAAAAGTACATTGAATTTCCCCTAAAATGACATGTTTCATTTTTTTTACAGTTGAGTAACGGAAAATGGCAGAGCTTTTAAAACTTTTTTAGTGTTTTTTTTCAATGAAAAATACGTTTTTCGGAATTTTGACTACGCCATCCAATCGGGCGTCTAATTTTACATGTGATTCAGTATTTTTGACATAAGCTAAAATAAGAGAACCGAAGTTTAAAAAAACCTACAACTTTACCCAATAACTCAAAAAAAAAAAACGAGAATCTCTTTAAAGAAACAAGGATTTCAGAACATTTTCTTTGTACTTCTAAATAAATGGAGTTAGGGTGGCAAGAAAAATTTAAAATTTTGGATAGTCTTAAGAGATACACCCTGGCTCGATCATTTTAGTAAAACTAAGTAACTGTGCCACGGTGGGTAAGAAGGGGACTATTATGCAACTTGCATGCACCTCGGAAATTCCTTCTGGGGTTTGTTGGGAGGACTGTTCTGAGTCAGAAAACCCGATTCCCAAAATATTCGGTCGGTGAAAACTGATTTTATCTCGATTTGAAGATAAAAAACCTAATATATCACCTAAAACCTCAAAAATACGTCTAAAATCTCGGTCTAACTCTGGACAAAGAAGTTAATTTTCATCAAGATATCAATTCTTAGTTCCCAAAATATAATCCTGATATAGTACACCTTAAATCGGTCCATTACTTGAGTCCCAGCGTCATCAGGAGGTGTAAAATAGTGTTATTTAAAAAAAATATTTTCAATTTGCTCTGGTAAATCAACTGTCATGTCTGAATTCGAAAACTAATGTTGTAGCATTGTTGCAAACAAAATGAAGAACAATTTTGCAGAATAAAGTATGACATTTTATCCATTTTCGGTAATGTTATGTCTATTTTAGTGGGAAAGTTGCTACCAATTTTCAAAATTCTTCGATATTTAATCAATTCCTGTTATAAACAGCTACTATGATCATACTCAGTAGGATGTAACAAAAATTACATTTTGGCGGGCATTCAGGGGCTGATTACGGTGGGCATACTGAGTCCAAATCCCAAATATGAGCTTGATTGAACTTAATAGGAGCTGTCGCTACACAGCTAAAAAAGTAGTAATCCAGCTGCGTGTAAAAGGCCTCGGTGTAAAATAAATATTGCATTATTTTATGCAATTTTATGTGATTTTACATCCTGAAATATGTAACCCATCAGTATGGGAAACCTACTTGCCCGGAATGTCATGCTCATATATGCGTTTATTCTCTCAGCTTTTCATCGGTCTGATGGCCGAGTGGGCTAAGGCGCCAGTCCTTAGTGTTGGTGCTGGGTTTGAATCCCGTCGGTTGCATTTTTTTTTGTGTTTGCAAAAAATGTACATGCAGTGTGTAATATTAAGTGTTTATTTTGACGAAGGTGATGTGCATGCTTTTGCATGCGATTTTACCATCGGATTTTTTGCTGTGTATGCATTTGAATTTTTCATAGGATTCAACTCGTAAAAAAAATGTTTTTCAAAAATGTAGATTTTTTAGGCACTTTGGCCACTGAAGCGTTTATTGTCAACATCATTGGCGTGTAGGCCAGATCCTTGCGCATGTTTTGGTATATATAACATTGAATTGACGCACTCTGGAGCTCAGGCCTTCAAAGTTTTGAAATTTTTCGAAAAAACGGATCAGCAGAAAAGATAGGCGACGCGCCATTCCATTTTGCTCAAAACTTCAATGTTATATATACCAAAACATGCGCAAGGATCTGGCCTACACGCCAATGATGTTGACAATAAACGCTTCAGTGGCCAAAGTTCCTCAAAAATCTACATTTTTGAAAAACATGTTTTTTACGAGTTGAATCCTATGTAAAATTCAAATGCATAGCTCCTATTAAGTTCAATCAAGCTCATATTTGGGATTTGAGCGCAGTACGCCCACCTTAACCAACCCCTGAATGCACGCCAAAAAGTAGTTTTTGTTACATCTTACTGAGTATGATCGTAGTAGCTGTTTATAACAGGAATTAGTTAAATATCGCAGAATTTTGAAAATTGGCATCAATTTCCCCACTAAAATAGACATAACTTTACTGAAAATGGATAAAATGTCATACTTTATTCTGCAAAATTGTTCTTCATTTTGTTTGCAACAATGCTACAACATTAGTTTTTGAATTCAGACATGACAGTTGATTTACCGGAGCAAATTGAAAATATTTTTTTTTTCAAATAACACTATTTTACACCTCCTGATGACGCTGGGACTCAAGTAATGGACCGATTTAAGGTGTTCTATGTCAGGATAATATTTTGGGAACTAAGAATTGATATCTTGATGAAAATTAATTTCTTTGTCCAGAGTTAGATTAATATTTTAGACGTATTTTCGAGGTTTTAGGCGAGATAAAATCAGTTTTCACCGACAGAATATTTTGGGAATCGATTTTTCTGACTTAGAATAGTCCCCCCAACAACCTCCAGAAGGAATTTTCGAGGTGCATGCAAGTTGCATAATAATCCCCTTCTTACCCACCGTGGTGCCAATTTTGAGCCAAATCGGTATGGAAAAAATCTTAAAAATATTAGGACAAGCAAAAATTCAAAAAGATGGCGTAAAATATTATGTTTATTATTATGTTAAATTTAATGACAAACCACTTTGTAATAATTTGAAATATGAAGATTTTTTTAAAGGAAAAATAATGCAGAATCTTTTGCATTCAGGAGCGTCCAAATTGGTCAATTCCGTCAAATTGCTTTGTGGGAAGTAAAACTGACTTAAAAAAACTCAAACTCATTGAATGCACAAACACCATTCCACTTCCAAGTCCATCCCTGCACCCACAGTGTAGTAATAAGACATCTCCTTAAAACCGAAAGCCAACAGAAATTCGCGTTTCCGCAATTTTCCATCTTTCGGTGAACCGCAGAGCTTAGTCTGCCAATTCCAGCAAGAGACCACGTTTCTACAGAAGGAAGATACGCGCGCCAGGAATGTGTTTTCATAAGATCTTTTATACTCGCGAGGACGAATATTCGCTGTCACGCTGATATCTCTGTTTCCAGCGCCAACCAACCACACCGCCGCGTTCAGCTGGGAAACTGCGGAAAAGTGGGTGGAAAATTCCTTCCTCAATTGGGGGGAGTGGAATTTTGATCCTGGACTCTGTTGCTGCGCTGCTGCCTTTTCTGGACGGGGGATTAGTTTGGCAGCGCGTAAGTCCCTCCGGGGATTTAAATTAAACGCTGAGAGCTTATCATAATTTTTGGCCCGAAACATTTTCGGGGAGTTCTTGGCCGGACTTACCAGCCCAAGAAGAAGTTCACGCAACTGTGCAAATGAGCATTAGTTGTGGGAAGAAATGGAGTCACTGTCACACTGCCTGTCGGGGATTATTGCAGATCATGAGGATTTATGGGGGTGGAATTATGTGGCGAATGTATGTTTTATTGATATTTTGTTGAGGGTAGTAAAGTTAGATTTGTGGTTAGTAGCTAGTTTTGTTTGTATCATTAATTATTTTTTTTATTTTTCTTAGTTTTATTTTTAAAAGGTTCAATAATCCACTTAGTAGCGATATGACTAACAAAACATCTTAGCAAATGTTATTCCTTTGTCGCTATCGCCGACAATTTATCAGTTTATCGAATTACAGTCACCAAGCCATTTACATTCTTTTGCGATGAGTTTTCCTCTTCATTGATTCCATAATTGATTCTCCCATAAGTGACCCTTCCATTTTTCATACATGTAAGCTATCAATCGCAGCTTTTTCCTTACACAAAGTCTAGAAGCTTATTAAATGACAAAATTTCCATTTAGTTTTAGATAACAAACCGTCCAATTAGCGAAAAACCCCCAGCTACAATCGTTCTTCCGCGTTCGCTGTCGACTGTCAACGGGCTGGCCGGTTTGACCTGAACCCTGGGCATGAAGTCATAGCCGGGCTAAAAACGGCCGCATGACGTTGACGACGACATCAGCGGGAGATTGATCTTGACTGGACAGACATACAGTCAAACCTCTTTTTACGCGAATTTTGGTTCTCGCGTAAAAAAAAATCGCGTAAAAAAAGTTCGCGTTATTTTGAATTTTTCGCGTAAAAAAAGTTCGCGCTATTTTGAATTGCTCGCGCAAAAGAGTTTTCAGTATTTTTAGTTTTATAAAGTATTATATTTTTTAATAATAATAATGTAATTCCGGGTTATTCAAATAGCTACAGTGACCTGCGCTGTATATTCTACAGCATGTTGGGATGTTCTGGGTTATCCAAGAACTTCCGGAAGTAATGAACTGATTATCTACCTGTTCAACAAGGGTCTGTACCAGTGTATCCACCATCGTAATAATTGCAGGTAGCTTCCGTGACCTACGATGGGTACCTTGTGATCTGTTAGAATGTACTAGGTCATCCAAGAACTCCCGGAAGTTATGGCCTGGATATATACCTGATCAACGGGGATCTGTATGCCCATATTAACCATCGGTATAGCTTCAGATAGCTTCAGTGGACCACGATGGACATTCTGTGGCATCTTGGATTGTTTTGGGTCATCCAGGAACTCTCGGATGTCATGGCCAGGATATCTACCGGATCAACGTGGGTCTATATGGGTGAATTAACCATCGATATAGCTTCAGATAGCTTCAGTGGACCACGATGGACATCTTGTGGCATGTTCGATTGTTTTGGGTCATCCAGGAACTCCCGGAAGTTATGGCCTGGATATCTGCTGGATCAACGGGGGTCTATATGGGTGAATTAACCATCGGTTTAGCTTCAGATAGCTTCAGCGGACCACGATGGACACTCTGCGGCATGTTGGATTGTTTTGGGTCATCCAGGAACTCCCGGATGTCATGGCCTGGATATCTACGGATCAACGGGGGTCTATATGGGTGAATTAACCATCGGTATAGCTTCAGGTAGCTTCAGTGAGCCACGATGGACTCTCTGCGATCTGTTAGAATGTACGAGGTCATCCAAAAACTCCCGGAATCATGGCCTGGATATCTACCTGTTCAACGGGGGTGTGTATGGCCATATTAACCAGCGGTATAGCTTCAGGTAGCTTCAGTCGACCACGGTGGACACTCTGTGGCTTGTTGGATTGTTTTGGGTCATCCGGGAACTCTCGGAAGTCATGGCCTGGATATCTACCTGATCAACGCATAAATGTTCCATTAGAACTAGCATTCGTATTTGAGGACGAGTTCCTGGATGTCTCTACACAATCTAACATGTCACAAATTGTCCATCGTGGGCCACTTAAGGTACCTGAAGCTATACCGATGGTTAATTCACCCATATAGACCCCCGTTGATCCGGTAGATATCCAGGCCATGACATCCGGGAGTTCCTGGATGACCCAAAACAATCCAACATGCCGCAGAGTGTCCATCGTGGTCCGCTGAAGCTATCTGAAGCTAAACCGATGGTTAATTCACCCATATAGACCCCCGTTGATCCAGCAGATATCCAGGCCATAACTTCCGGGAGTTCTTGGATGACCCAAAACAATCCAACATGCCACAGGATGTCCATCGTGGTCCACTGAAGCTATCTGAAGCTATACCGATAGTTTATTCACCCATATAGACCCCGTTGATCCGGTAGATATACAGGCCATGACATCCGGGAGTTCCTGGATGACCCAAAACAATCCAACATGCCGCAGAGTGTTCATCGTGGTCCGCTGAAGCTACCTGAAGCTATACCGATGGTTAATATAGCCATACAGACCCCGTTGATCAGGTAGATATCCAGGTCATGACTTCCGGGAGTTCCTGAATGACCTCGTACATTCTAACAGATCGCAGAGAGTCCATTGTGGTCCGCTGAAGCTACCTGAAGCTATACCGATGGTTAATATAGCCATACAGACCCCCGTTGATTAGGTAGATATCCAGGCCATGACTTCCGGGAGTTCCTGAATGACCTCGTACATTCTAACAGATCGCAGAGAGTCCATCGTGGTCCGCTGAAGCTACCTGAAGCTATACCGATGGTTAATATAGCCATATAGACTCCCGTTGATCAGGTAGATATTCAGGTCATGACTTCCGGGAGTTCCTGAATGACCTCGTACATTCTAACAGATCGCAGAGAGTCCATTGTGGTCCGCTGAAGCTACCTGAAGCTATACCGATGGTTAATATAGCCATACAGACCCCCGTTGATTAGGTAGATATCCAGGCCATGACTTCCGGAAGTTCCTGGATAACCTCGTACATTCTAACAGATCGCAGAGAGTCCATCGTGGCTCACTGAAGCTACCTGAAGCTATATCGATGGTGGATACACCGGTGCAAACACCCGTTGAACAGATAGATATTCTATTCGTGACTTCCGGATGTTCTTAGTTTTCCAGAACATCCCAATATGATGTAGAGTATACCGAAGCTACTGATGGTAAAAACCTTGATTGTGGTCCCCGTTGAACAGGAAGATATGACCATAATGGTTAAGACTTCCGACAGTTTAGAATCGGACCGCGTTATTTTGAATTTTTCGCGTAAATTGAGTTCGCGTTATTTTGAATTCTTCGCGTAAATAAAACCGCGTAAAAAAAATTTCGCGTAAAAGGAGGTCGCGTAAAAAGAGGTTTGACTGTACCTGTCCCGATGGTGACACGCTGGCTGGCTTGTCTACGCGATCGCGAAATGGAAATTATCTCACCCCTAAGGTGCTACAAAGTCGGGTTCAACCGAATTCTATAAACAATCGGACGGGGGACTCTGAAAGATGCTGTATTATTTGTTTTTCTTGGAATTCTCAGGAGCATTTACCCACGCTGGGTGTAAATTACGTAGTTCTTGAATTGGAAATAAACACTTCTGAAAAATAGAAAATATCAGAGCAGAAACTTTGTCATGTTTAGACGATATATCGTAGTCTATGTATTACTCCCAAAATGAGCCACACAACCCCTCTGAAACTACACACGAGCCGTTGATCCGATTGGCGTACGTGACTTTGAGACAGACTGGCACCGAAGCGCTGATACGACACACAGCCGACCACGTGTTCAAAACAGGTGCTGCACTGACGGACTGACTGGTCATCTATCTGGGGCTCATTCACACGTCATGTCAACGCACACGACGACGACGTCGGAACGGTCTAATTACGGTTAATCATGAGAACGAGGCTTGCGCTTGCTGGAAATCTCCAATGCAAACCGACTCCAATCAAAAGACGCCTGGCCAAGACGACGTTGATGAGCCTTGTAGGCAGCACAGTGGAATCGCTCAGATCAACCCCCCTGATAGTGCTTCTCCAGCGCTCCATATATGTCAGGCTGCACGAACGTTGATTGTAACCTCGGATATCATCCCTCAAACGGTAGGCGAAGAAACGGCGGAGGTTTGCCACTACATATTGGATCTTCTGATACTGTTCATAGCTAGAACTGTCAGAAGGAGTTACTTGAAAATCAATTTAAATTCTCGAAAAATCCATTTTATTTTTGTTAACCGTTTGTTACTTTTTCGTAAAACTTATTTCCAAAAATGTCAGTGACAAACCATCTCCAAGAAACGGTATTTGACAATGGACCCCAGCTTAGTTAGTATTCCACACGGGTGACATTTAGCAGCTCAATGGACGATTGATGCTGCACCAAGGCATGGATTGAAATGGTGACTGAGGATTGTACCTATGTGTGATACGCCATGGTACTCTGCCCTTTCGGAAATATGAGCTTAATCAGCATTTTTCTCCTTATTTTGATCATTCCGATTGTGTACTATCTTTCCTACAAGTCAGTTATCTTGATAACTGAGACGACTGATAACAACAAGTGTGAACAACGTGAGACATGTAGAGACCAATCAAAATCAAAATAAGGCCCAATTTTTTGTTAATGTATGTTTCGCTAACAATTCTTCAAATGGCTTTGCAATAGAAAAATAATAAAATTTACTTAAAATTTTTTAATAACTGAAATATTTATTGTGCTATTATTTTTAAGCAATAATTTCATAAAATTTATGAATTTGACGGGATTTCATGGAAATCTTCCAATTTCAACAATTTCACGCTGTCCGCGAAATCGTGAAAATTCACTAAACCTATTGACAACAATGCACTTAGGTTATTGAGTTTCTATTGAATATCTCATTGAATATCTTATTTTTTCTATTTTTTGCCGATCTACAGTTTGATCGCCAACATTACAACTCAGCGATCCACAATAGAGAGTGGACACAACCCCTCAAGCGGCACTTTAGCTTCCAGACTTTCGATTTCAGCCAGACCCAAATCTATCCATCAACCGGGTCCCGAGCGAGAGATAATTCATTCGGCGTTAGAGAAACACTCCTTGCGGATCGATCAGCCGCAGCGGATCGGATCGGATCGATGGGTCGTTAATACGGCTTTCAAACTCACGACCGCGACGCCAGCCACGCGCGCGGCCAATCCGTGCTCGGCCAGAAATACACACCCCGAGGGTGCAACAGGCAGCAGCCTGAGCCGGCAATATGGTCCCATTAGTGGTGGTGGCATGGCAGTGGGCTAGAGCAAATAATTGATCCAATTTATTCGCAATTTATCGGACGGAGATTTCCCTTGACCTCATTACCGGCACGAGGCGAGCTCGCGTTACACGGGAGTCTGACCAAACAAGCAGCACTCCGGAAAACACACCCCCAGGATAGCCGGTAATTGACAAATTGTGCCTCGGTAGGATCTTCTGGCCATTCTTAGTTGGACGGTGATTTTTCTTTCTTTTTTTCAAGTCGTTGTTTTAATTTCAAAAGACGGATTTAGAGCAAATCGTTTGTTACAAAATTGTTGATAAAAAGAATCAATAATGTTGATTATTCTAACTTAATGCTTCATGAAATTCCAAAGAATACAACATTCCAGTCCAAATCACATCATCCACAGATTCCACAATGTGCTGTTATCTGGCATCGCATTCCAGTTAAGATGTGAACATTCAAATCACATGTCACCTGAGTGTCCAACCAACTCATCAACTGGTGTGGGGTTGATCCAACAGCGCACAATGCATATTAGCTGGCTGAGTAAAATTCCTCCCCCATGACATCAGATGAGAAAATGTCACTGTGAGCCATATTTGGTCTATTTCCTTATGGGGGGAAATACACACACATACGCACACATTATGAGGGAAACGTGAAATGAGACATCTCTCGATGATCGCAATGAAGATGCAGATATTTTATAGCCAAAAATGATGCAAATCATTGCAGAATATGAATATGAAAATAGTTATTGAAAACGTATTCTCTAATAAATAACACTTGAGAAAAATGTGACATAAAAAATACTGTTAATTCAAATTTCTAGTTATTATTTCTAGTTCTCAACAACGTCATTCACTATGGCTGTTTAAAAAATTGCTTCCCGAAGACTATATTTCCCTGAATATGGTAATAATACATATTATTAAGTGATTATACATCTTCAGAAGCTGTCATAGAAGCCGGTTATTAAGATTGATATTTTTCGTTATTTATTATATGACAAAAAAAGATATCTTTTGAGCATTGAAAAAAATTAGAGTAATACAATAAGGCGTCATCCATAAAGTATGTCACGCTCTAGGGGAGGAGGAGGGGGGGATCTGAGCAAGTGTGACATTGCATGTTATAAGTACATATAGGAAAATCGTGACAAAGGGGGAGAGGGGGGGGGGGTAAATTTTGGTCGATTTTAGCGTGACGTACTTTAAGGATGAAGCCTAATGATATCTTGAAAAAAAAAAATAATATACTGCCCATGTTCGCATAAACGTCCCATATGCAAAAACAGCAAGCTGAGAAAAACGCATTTAAAGTTTGTCCCATACATAAGGCTACGTGTTAAGTTTTCGTGAAAAAACTGGATTTCCTCCTGATTTCTAGAACAAAGTACTGGATGTTATAGGCTCTTTTGAAAGAGCACACGATTTTGAACCAAACTGCATCAAAAACTCGAAATCGATGAAAATGCATATAGGACATTTATGCGATCAGGGGCAGTATAGCAGTCGAATATTTTTGAATTGATTGTGCAATCAAAACATACAAAACTAGAAACATTTTTTTTGAATGGTAAGACATTTCAAACAACCGCAAAAAAAATAATTGAATTATCAATTGATTAAAAATTTAGTTTATCCCGGGAAGACGATAATAGTCAAATTCATGACATTGCAAAAAACTGGTAAAATAACAGAAAATGTTATGGAACCCTCTTGAAAAAAAAAAATTCAATAGGAGTTTAATAACAGTTTGTGATATCATAACAAAATTTGTTATTGGTTTGGTATTGGTCGAAAGCCAAAACAATTTGGGAATTACATATTTTGTAATGGAAAAATGAGGATCAAAGTAGGTTGTGTGGCAGGTCGGACGCAAATTTTTCTGCTCGTGTCATTTTGAAGTTTTTTATTGGGTTTTTTATATCTGTATGAGTAAAACCAAGTTATTCAGACGGTTTGTGAATGTTTCGGAACCCGGTGCGCGCCCGTTGGAAGAATAGAAAAGTACTCCGTCTGCGCCGGATGGGGATTTTCTAAGTTCGCGTTTGGAGCAACTTTCTGCCGGATGCCGATAGCCATCAAGTTCTGGTCCAAGATCGTCTCGATCCTTGAGGAGGCCCAGTAGAAGCTGGCCAACGTGTACAAGCGCTTGGAGCTTTCTGACAGGAACATCTCAGAGGGGCTGCGGAAAAAATACTGCGGATGGAGAATCGGAGCAACTCAAGATTGAAGCTATTCAATGTTTTTCCATGGTCATCGATATTGAAGAGATGAAAATTTTCTGAAGACTCCGTTGTTTGGTGAGACCTTTCCTTTTTAATACAGGCAACTCTTTCATTCATTCTGACAAATTTACAAAGCATTGAAGACATACCACGCCAATCTTATTATATACGCGGTAGGGTGTTCCCTCGGTCGTTCGCTGTGAGTTGTGGATTGCCTGCTTCTCTAATGAAGGTTCGACTGGGGGGGCATGCTTATTAATTTCTCGTCGCTCCATACTCTCAGTGACGTGATGGGAGCAAGGGCGTCTATGCGAAGTGTCCCTACACCCGCTACAAATTTCCGGCGCTTGGGGAGGGAAGCGGGAAGCCATTCTGATATATGCGCCGGTATTTGTAGCATTAAAATTCGTGCAAAAAAACTTATGCACGTGGGTGTACAGATTTTGGAGTAAAAGATGATCGAATTGTTCACCTAGCGCTCACATGTGTTTCGGGACCAAGTTGCCTGCGGGTATGGGGATCATACATACATACATTCATACATACATACATATTTTGTAATGGAAAAATAGCTCCAACTCTTATTAGGATGATAGGATTAAATGTTAAAATAACACAAAATAATAACAAAGATTTGTTCGAAAAATAACTTAAAATTTAATGAGACTATTAGGCCGTTGCAAATATTTTTCAAAGTTTATGTCGCCTCCCCTTCAAAAATGGTCTGAAAAATCAGGGGGCAAAAAAAATATTTTTCCAAAAAACTTTAAAATTTCCAAGAAAATAGAAGTCTAATCAACTGAAAACAATCTAAAATGTATTTTTCTGCATTGATAATCATATTAAGCATGTTTGGGCTGGTTTAAAAATGTTTTGAATTTCAATGAAATTCCAATGTACAACACCGCAAAAATTTTATTTTTCGCAAAAAAATAAAAATTTCGTCAATAATTTGATATTTTGGAAGCTAGTGATGGCAAAACAACTGGACAGGTGTTTAATGCATTTTAAACACTTTTTTCATTAAAATGTTGAAACCATGGCTCGTAATTTCAATTTTTATACTTTTTTATTTTTTTGTTTTTGTTTTTTTTATTATCTAAGAGTGCAATTTCTTAGTCATGCTTCCTGTTTAAAAAAATGTTAGGTGCTTACCGATTGCAAATTCTATTTTGATAAAGAAATCACAATTTCTTTAAAAAATCATGTCTTGGACAAACAAACCTCTGTATCATACCCAAAAAGATATCATTTTTGTCGCCTGAAACATAACCAAAATAATAAATGATTTTGTCTTATCGTATTTTTCTTACTTTCATGTTAAAAATTGTTTTATGAAAAAAAGATTTTTTTAAGGGTGTATCTATTTTTTCTATTCTTCTTCTAATGAACTACAATCGACTTGAAAATGAAACTTTTATTTTCTCTTCAGTATTGACATTTCATTTAAATAGAAAGTCTAATTTGAACACAGCGAAATTCCATATTCCAAATTGTCCTGTTTTAAGTTTGTTGAAATGGTTTACTTTTCAATCAGTTAAAAAAATGTATAAGGGAAACAAGCCATGGAAATTCTTCAGTATCGCTCTGCAAATAACTCGGAAGTTGTTAAAATATTTAACATAACAACTGATAGACACATTGTTGGCGTCATGCTAACTTGTCGTACGTACATTTTGGGCCAAATTAAGTTAAGAACGCCATTTTGTGCAGCTCACAATGTCCCACCTTTTGACCTTCACAGATCCACAAAATTCGATTCCAATCCTGAGATGTTCAACAAAATCCAAAAAAACTCCTTGCATTTTTGTCACTTTACATATGAAAGTAGTTTCAATCTTGTCGTGCTATCTTGTCACTCCCTGATAATTAAAGTAAGTGCGACAACTGGCCAAAGGGATTTTAGGTCAGAACGCATTTGACGCACGTACAAGTTAGACTACCGTAAACATTTGTAATTATAACTCGGGACTCCAGCAACCAACTTCAACCAAACTTCATGACAATGCACAAAATGGCCAACTAAACAAATCGTGTTTGTTATGTTTACATTGCGTGCTTTTTTTTGTTTATTCAAGGTCAAACATTAAAACGCGTTTTTCTCGGAACGTCGAAATGGCGTGTGCGACAAGATAGCACGACGACTTCGACATGGTACGATACTCTGCACAGTCTGATTATGTTTACCATACCGGGAAGCAATTCTAGGGCATCATTTTCACCGGTAAATCAATATAACTAGCACGGTGGGAAACAGTCAAACAGTGTATTCTGAATAACTTGGTATTTTTAAGTTTATATTTTAAATGTACCAATTGTACCAAGTTGCACAAAACTCACTCTTGATTGCCTTCTTAGAACTTGATGAGCACCGACGTCGGTACCCAGGTAGCCGGCAGGATATGACATGTTCACCTCCGGTAAACAAATTTAAACGATTCCACCGAACTAGAGCCGGTACCGTTCTCCGGACTGTCAACATAATTTACTGCTGCACAAAGTGGTCAAACGATTGTTCGTTTATCTTTCCTGATAACTTAATTTGAAAGGACTCCATACGATCCGCTCAACCCCTGCCTCGACGACGACAACGACACGTGGTTCGGAAATCCGTTTGGCGGCACGTGACGTTTCACCCTCCCCGGGCATCGATGTCTACGTCGGCAAAAGCGAAAAACCAAATCAAAACAGGGGGAGAGGCAGGTTAGCTTTTCAGCTCATTTGTTTGTCCCTCTCATCAATATTTCATTGAAGCCAATCGAACTAAAAGTTTTCTCCAACCGACCGATTGAGAACTAAGCGCACTGACTATGGCGGGAGGAGGGGCGGTCTGCTGTTTACTTGCCCTCGAGGAAAATTGGCCATTGCTTGGATGAAATGAACTGGCAGCGATTGAGAAGAGCTGTCTGGGTCTGGGTTTGGTGGAATCCTTTCCCTGTGATTATTATTATGTTTGTGCACGAATTTCGAAACTATCATCACAATTGATACGATTGTATTGTATTGAAGTTAAACTATGTGTGGTGGAGTAATGACCTGCATTTATGTTTTAATACATTAATTGAGCCAGCTGCTTATTTACTTAATTAAATGTTCATTAAAAATCAACTGATATGTGCCCAAGTGGTTAAAATATTGTTACCAATATTTGGTTCATTCCAAAAGGTTTTTTAAAGAAAATTTTCAAACACAATGTGAAACATTTTATCAGTAATGATTCAATCACAATTTAAACCTTTTAATCATACACCCAGAACAGACGGAGAGGATAAATCCCGAAATGTCCGAGAATATTTTGCTCATGGGGTAACGAAAAATGGCAGAAATTTTGAAACCATTTTTGTATTTTTTCATGATGAATACGTTTTTAGTAATTCTGGGTACGCCATAAAATCCTAGGTCCAATTTTACATAGAAGTCCCTTTGACGCCAATTTTCCCAACCATCACCATTTTAGGCTGTAAATTAATGAAAACACGTCTTTTTCGGATGTTCAAAAATAAACTTATAGATTAGATTTGTGATCAGGGACAAAAATTATCCCTTAGAACCAGGGCTGCGGAATCGGGTCATATTTCAAGCGACTCCGACTCCGGCTTTCTAAGTTTAGCCGACTACGACTTCAACTCCAGCTCCGGCTTTCGGCTCCAATCGACTCCGACTCCAGTCTACCAACTCTGGCCGACTCACACTCCGACTCCAGCTTTTAACAAATGGTTGACTCCGACTCCGACTCCGACTCATAATATCACTCAGATGCTCAGTTCACTTTGATACGATAACCATAAACTGGGGTGACATTGATATTTTGATTTTTTTTTACGAAATGTTCAATACGAGTTTAATAAAAACAAAAATGGTATGGAATAATACGATGACGAAAAGTTTTCGGAATACCTCAAGAAGTAGTTTTCAACAATTTTTGAATTGTAAATAGGACTTTTAAAAACTCTCAAATTGTAATTTTTTACCTCAATTGAAATGAGATCGAATCGCAACAATGATTGCATTATCGGGTTATTTTTTATAGGAACATTAAATATTAAGGTTATTGATAAATTTACTATATATTAAATATATTTATTGAAAACATTATTGAATATATTCAATAATTATTTAAAAATCAGTCGGAATTAATCTTTAAAAAAAAAACTTGCCAGTTTAAAATATTTTCAACACTGCACTTTTTAATTTTTTTATATTTACCTACAAAATGTATATGTTGAATTCCAAGTAATAGATTAAAATAACTCAGTCCAGGTGTAGGAATCGTCTCCCTGGGTCCTGTCTCGGTAGAGTCGCTGGTAGGCAGTTGGACTAACAATCCAAAGGTCTTCAGTTCGAATCCCGGGGTGGATGGAAGCTAAGGTGTAAAAAGATGTTTGCAATTGCCTCAACAATCAAGCCTTCGAACACCTAGTTTCGAGTAGGAATCTCACAATCGAGAACGCCAAGGCAATGCTGTAGAGCGAATAATTTGATTGATTTGATTTTTAGTTTGAAATAATAGTTGATAATCTGATGGCAGTTCACGATATTTAAAATATGTGAATGAGTCATTATTATAAAAAGCTGAAGAGCAGTTCTCTAGGATTTCGGTCATTCGATTTTTTTTTGTATTTTTTAATCCGACTGAAACTTTTTTGGTGGCTTCGGTATGCCCAAAGAAGCCATTTTGCATCATTAGTTTGTCCATATAATTTTCCATACAAATTTAGCAGCTGTCCATACAAAAATGATATGTGAAAATTCAAAAATCTGTATCTTTTGAAGGAATTTTTTGATCGATTTGGTGTCTTCGGCAAAGTTGTAGGTATGGAGATGGACTACACTGGAAAAAAATTATACACGGTAAAAAAAATTTGGTGATTTTTTTATTTAACTTTTTATCACTAAAACTTGATTTGCAAAAAAACACTATTTTTATTTTTTTTTATTCTTGATATGTTTTAGAGGACATAAAATGCCAACTTTTCAGAAATTTTCAGGTTGTGCAAAAAATCTTTGAACGAGTTATGAATTTTTTAATCAATACTGATTTTTTAAAAAAATCGAAAATTGGTCGCAAAAATTTTTCAACTTAATTTTTCGATGTAAAATCAAATTTGCAATCAAAAAGTACTTTACTAAAATTTTGATAAAGTTCACCGTTTTCATGTTAAATCCATATTTAGGTTTCTTTTTTGAAAATAGTCGCAGTTTTTCATTTTTTTAAATTAGTGCACATGTTTGCACACTTTTGGAAAAAATATTTTTGAAAAGCTGAGAAAATTCTCTATATTTTGCTTCTTCGGACTTTGTTGATACGATCTTTAGTTGCTGAGATATTGCAATGCAAAGGTTTAAAAACAGGAAAATTGATGTTTTCTAAGTCTCACCCAAACAGCCCACCATTTTTCAATGTCGATATCTCATCAACTAATGGTCCGATTTTCAATGTTAATCTATGAAACATTTGTAAAATTTTCCGATCTTTTCGAAAACAATATTTTCAAAATTTTCAATTCAAGACTAACATTTCACAAGGGCGTAATATTGAATGTTGGGCCCTTTTGAAATGTTAGTCTTGATTTGAAATTTTTGAAAATATTTTTTTCGAAAAGATCAGAAAATTTCACAAATGTTTCATATATTAACTTTGAAAATCGGACCATTAGTTGCTGAGATATCGACATTAGAAAATGTTGGGTTGTTTGGTGAGACTTAGAAAACATCAATTTTCCAGTTTTTAAACCTTTGCATTGCAATATCTCAGCAACTAAAGGTCGTATCAACAAAGTCCGAAGAAGCAAAATATAGAGAATTTTCTCAGCTGTTCAAAAATATTTTTTCCAAAAGTGTGCAAACATGTGCACTAATTTAAAAAAATGAAAAACTGCGACTATTTTCAAAAAAGTCACCTAAAAATGGATTTAACTTGAAAACGGTGCACTTTATTAAAATTTTACTTAAGTACTTTTCGATTGCAAATTTGATTTTACATCGAAAAATGAAGTTGAAAAATTTTTGCGACCAATATTTCGATTTTTTGAAAAAATCGAACGAAGTTGACTTTATAGCTGTCGGCCACCATTGCTAGTACCAACCACTAGTGTCTTCCTTTTATCTACAAGGACTTCGCCGCCCTGGGCTCCTAAGTGTATGAAAGTATGGCACGGAGCGACGGCGCCGAATACCCATATTTACACAAAGAATTTTAGAGCGCCCGCCGCGGGATTCGAACCGGCGACCTCTGGATTGTGAGTCCAGTGCGCGGTCCGATTGATCCACACGGGCGGGGAAAAAATCAGTATTGATTAAAAAATTCATAACTCGCTCAAAGATTTTTTGCACAACCTGAAAATTTCTGAAAAATTGGCATTTTATGTCCTCTAAAACATATAAAAAAATAAAAGAAATTAAAAATAGTGTTTTTTTGCAAATCAAGTTTTAGTGATAAAAAGTTAAATAAAAAAATCACCAAATTTTTTTTTACCGTGTATCATTATTTTCCAGTGTAGTCCATATCCATACCTACAACTTTGCCGAAGACACCAAATCGATCAAAAAATTCCTTCAAAAGATACAGATTTTTGAATTTTCACATATCATTTTTGTATGGACAGCTGCCAAATTAGTATGGAAAATTATATGGACAAACTAATGATGCAAAATGGCTTCTTTGGGCATACCGAAGCCATCAAAAAAGTTTCAGTCGGATTAAAAAATACAAAAATTAAAATTGAAGAAAAAAGACAGATTCCGTAGAGAATTGCTCTGAATAGTAAAAATGTTCATAGTTTTTGTTGAATTTTAGAGAACTCTAATTACGATTACGTGTTTATCAGAAATTTTCGACTCCGGCTCCGACTCCAGCTATTCGAGTTTTGACGATTTCAACTCCGACTCCTACTTCAGGCACCAAAGATCGTAACCCAAGCAACGTTTCACTAATCATTTTTCATAGAACTGAATTCAATAAACAAAACAACAAGTTTCTAGCCTCCATTGAACGGAACTTTCCAGCCAATTCTGCTCAATCACACTCAATCCCACAAACCAATCACATTTACCAAAAGAGAACGACTCTTCGGAGCTTCCTGCTAAATCTACTTTGCCAACCGCCAACCATTCCGGCAAATCAGCCCACCCTCTGCAAAACAAATGATCGTCGTTTGCCTAATTTATTTACCCAAATTGAAAGATCTGCGTGAATAAATTAAAAGCAGCTTACAAAACAACACTACTCAGCAAAGGGAAAATTTGGCCCAGAATGAAAGGGAGGGAAAATGGAGAAAAATCGTTTTCACTCATTTCCCCTTTTTATTTTCCGCGCACAAAACAGCAAAACGCTTTCAGTGCGGAAAAGGTTTTACAGAATCGGGTTAATTTATCAATCTTGCAGGGGGGACGAGCTTTCCGATCTGCAAAAGGTGGTTGCACGCCGCGCGATTTGTGGGACCTTGTTTGGTTTGTTGGGAAATTGGGGTCTGATGAACCAGATAAAACATATTGTCTATATTCAATAATTTAATGTTTAGAAACAAAAAGTTTATAAATGTTTAGAAACAAAAAAATTAATGCATTCAATCAACTGTGCTGTCAAAAACCTCAAAGACTCCTACAAGTAACGCGCTCACACAACACCTTCGTCGCGCGGACCAGCACCCGTAACGGAGCCCATAAATCTCTACGGGGAGGCCCAAATTGAGTACCTGATTTGGTTGGCCCACGATAGACAAAGTCCTCCCCCACGTAAATACCAGCGTGATAAAAAAGCCTGCAAAGGTACACTTTTGTACACTCGCAAAACTTTTTTCCTTCACTTTCCGAGCCGTGCTTTGGCCCCCAAATCGCTGCACATAACCTAATCGACGTAATGAAAGTAAAGCATCAGCGATTAAGCTTAATGGGGTATGTAGGGAAAATTTATTATCATCTCCCCGAGTATGGCCGTGGACTTCCACACTGGCTCGAATTTTCCCACGACGATTCGGAGCGGAGGATCCGTTTCTATTTCGTTTATTAGTCACTCATCTCCCAAATGGCAATCAGTGCAATTGGAAGAGGCCAATGGATGCATCCGCCGCCGACGAAGACGACAATTTGGCCAACTTGAACCTCTGCCAGCAATGGCCATTCTCCGGGGATGATTTATGGGCCTGGGGAGCAACTCCGTCTGCAAAATCACTTTGCGTCGTTTGCCATTATTTATTTAATTATTGTTATGGCTGTTGGTATGAAATATTACTTTTGATAAATTATGAAACACATCTGAAAAGTTTTGACCCAGTTAGACAATCTTGGAAGATTTGTATGGTTTTTTTTTTCAAACGCCACACTCAGATTTTTTACCGTACTCGGTAAATTTTTTGCTCTACAGCATTGCCTTGGCGTTCTCGATTGCGAGATTCCTACTCGAAACTAAGTGTCCGAAGGCTTGATTGTTGAGGCAATTGCAAACCTCTTTTTACACCTAAGCTTCCATCCACCCCGGGATTCGAACTGACGACCTTTGGATTGTCAGTCCAACTGCCTGCCAGCGACTCCACCGAGACAGGACCCAGGGAGACGACTCCTACATCTGGACTGAGCTATCGACCTAACCTCTGAGGGACCGGGACCAACATTTACTTCCCGTCCGACGAAAGGCGTGATCAGACAAATCTAGTCTCGAAAATGCCACCGGGACCCTCTGGGATCGAACATAGGCCGACTGGGTGAGAGGCAACCACGCTTACCACTACACCACGAGTCCTGGCAGTAATACTGTAAACTACCAAAAAATTTACAGCTGGCTATTAATTCAACTCACTTATTTCTGATATTTAGCGTACACACATTAATCCTCTTTTTTTCAGTTCAAAAATCAAAAAACGATATTTTTTCACTTTCCAACCATAGTAATTTCATCGTTGCGTGTGGTCAAATTTCATCACAAAAAGCTACTTGCTATCCTAAATCAATATTATGAAGAATGTTTAGGTTCCGAATATGCCTTCAAATGTTCTGCAATTAGGGGAAGGTGGGGCAAGACGACCATATGGGGCAAGAGGAACAATCACTCGTACGGCCGTAATTTTTACAATTTTGATTATTTCCAGTATGAGGAATTGTTGCTAGCAATGCAATTAGCTGGTTCTACTACCACATAACCGCCAAAACGACGTAAACGCCACGGGGCATAAGATTTAATGAAGTTTTTTTTTTCAAAACCTTTGTTTTCTTATAATATTTGGAAAGTACAAAATAAGGCTTAGGGTTCGTTTTAAGGCTAATTTTATCAAAGAGTTATTTTTCCTAGATCAGTAGTGTCCCTACCAATGACATGCACTTATTACAAAGTATGATTTAACTTTTGGTTATTTTTGTTGAGGGCTTTTAAAAAATCTTGTTCAGGTGGGGCAAGTGTACCATATGGATTTTTAGTATGGAAAAAATTACGAATTGCTGCAACAATATATTTTATTGGGAAATAAATACATGAAAGTACTTAAAAACTGATAAACAATTGTTAAAAAAAAATGTCCATACAAAATATAGTGATATTATGAAAATTTACTATTTATCATCGTAGTAATTTTTTTTTCGTAAAAACGATAAAATTTAAAGTAAAATATTATTATTTAATTTAAAAATGGAAGAAACCTTTCAAATACATTCTAATCTGATGTATCTAAGTGATAACAGTTCGATTGTTAGCAAATTAACATGTTTCTTCATGCATTGTTCCTCTTGCCCCAACGGGTTGTTCGTCTTGCCCCACTAGTTGAGTAGAACGTACGGAAAATCAAAAATTTTAAAATCAATTTTTAACATTAAAAAACAGGATTTTTTAAAAACTTGTTCTAACAAAGTCTTAGTCAAGACCTAGAATAAGATGATTATAATAAAATCCGACAGATTTTTTAACTTTTTAAGGGGTTATAACGAGCATTTCCTTAGCTTGTTACACTTGCCCCACTTTCCCCTACAAGTGCAACAACGTAAACAAGTGCACGAGTAACATATTTTTTTACACTAAAAAAACAAATTTTAAATGAGAAAACTTAACTAGGCTGTTGCAAAGCCTTCTTTTCGCTAACCATAGAAATTTATCTGCAAGAACCAGCAGTAACAATGAAAATGACAAAAACTTAAAAAGAAGTTTGTACCAGCCTTATCCGAAGTAAAATTTTACTGATGCCTTCCGATAATCGAGTGTGGACTGTAACTGAATATGAATGCTATGTAAATTATTAATTAAATTGTGAATATGAACAGCTATGTAAATTACTGTAGAAATCACTTTTTTGTTTTTTGTTTTTTGTTTTTTGTTTTTTGTTTTTTGTTTTTTGTTTTTTGTTTTTTGTTTTTTGTTTTTTTGTTTTTTGTTTTTTGTTTTTTTGTTTTTTGTTTTTTGTTTTTTGTTTTTTGTGTTTTGTTTTTTTGTTTTTGTTTTTGTTTTTTGTTTTTTGTTTTTTGTTTTGATTGTACACAATAAAAGTTGTCAACACAAAATAAGGAAAAATATCACACCCAACTTTATGCTACTTTTTCCAATCAGATGGGGCCGTGCAAATTAATCACACTAAACTGTAAATTATGATTTATGTGATTTGATTTATCTAATTTATTCGAAGCAAAGTGCAATACATCAAAAGCGACAACTCCAACGAGAAGCGAGTTGAAATGTGCACGGTGGGTATCGGATAGATTTTCAATGAAGCTTTTCACAAAAAGAAATTCTTTCTCTGTTCCTGAAGAGGACACCCTTGTTTTTCACAATCGTTTCTATTAATTATGTTTGAAAAAACAGTATTTTTTTTTAGTAAAAAATCTATACTTTTAAACTACCGTTGTGAACCTACACAGAAAAAAAAATCATGGTAATATTACATCTGGGAAGGGGTACATCTTTTATGTCATAAAAAAGGTGTAATTTTACCTCTAGAAATGTGTAATTTTACCACTTTTCTGTTGTAATGTAACTTTTTCCGTCTAAATTGAGGTAAAATTACATCATAAAAGAGGTAATATTCAATCTTCCAAAATTAAAGCTTCCAAATTTACATTATTTTTTTCTGTGTACTTGCAACTATTCCATGATCAAAGTCGCCATCTAATATTAGCTACCTAGTTCTAGATATGTGTTCTCTACCTATTGGAACAGTGCGTTAGAATTAGGAGTGGAAAATCTCACGCCAACTTCATACGAGAATGGTACAAAATGTCGCCGTCGTCGTCACCTTCATCGCAATTGCACCGAACGACTCGTGCCCTGGCCTGTCAACAGTTTATGACGTTCTCGAGTTTGGCTCGAGATTTGTCTGGAAACTGTCTGAACCGCTCGGGGCTCAACAAAACTATCTCGCACCAACTTCGAGAACAGCAAAACCGTACTCCTATTTGAACGCTCACCCGGCGTTGTTTGCGGAAAGCAACGCACTGCGAAAACTAGTTTGACAAATGCGATTATATGTTTTCGTCACCTCACAGCAGCAGCATCAGTGCCACACATATGGGTAGAAGGTACAGCTACAACTTGTCAAACTCGAAACTCTACGCTCGCAAAGTTGCAATATTGGCCTTCACCTCGAGGGACACATTTGAGGCACTAGATGATGCCGAGTTGAACCACTCGTGCTTGGAGGCCACTTGGAGCTAGAACGCAGAACGAGTGATCTTGATGGCATGTAATTTAAGTCAGTTGCAACAGTCATAGGAGTTAAGCGAATATTTTTTTGTTCAAATATGCATTTCTTTAATTTTTCCAAATTTTGGGCATGTAGTCTCAATTTGAAATGCAAAGAAACTATGTAAGATAAATTTTAAACAACTGTTCATCAACAAACAACACACGAGCATCATCCAGCATCCCAAGGACGACTGAGTGCACCCAATCAATTATTCAATTGACTTGCAGTGCAATAAAGATATTAAATTAATACTTGCGAGTCAATGCATAACCCGGAATATATCGAGTATGCCCGTCTGCGTCGTCATCGTTGTTGTTGTTTTTTTGATTTGCTGTTGTCTGTCAGCCAGGACAGGTCCTCCACAAGTGCAGCCAACCACAAACACAAACCGTTCGACATCATGATCAAATCAAGCAGAGGAGCAGCAGCACCCAACCAACCCACCCACCCACTTTATGTCAGAAGCGCATCACGAAGCAATCACAAAATGCATCATAGAACAAATGGGATGAGATGCGGGTGGCGGGAGGTTAAACTAACCAGCAGTTGAGTAGCGTGTAACAAAAATACAATTCACTTCGTTAGACAAATAGATGAAGTCTGTCAGACTGACAAACAGAGACAGAATGGATGCAGTTTTGCGCGATTCTGCTGCGCGGCGGCTGCTTCCAGAATGACAATTGTGTCGCCGCAGCGGGTCGACCTAGAATTAGATTTATGGCTCATAAATTACCCATTTTATGATCCTTTTTTTGCTTTAATTAAATTTAAAGCAAATTTAATCATACCGCTTGTCTCTCTTTCTATATGAGAGTGCTCCGCAAGAGTAGTTTCAGGGGTGTGCGATTTTACGGCCATGATGCACCGTCCGATTCATTCATCTGCAAGGTCATTGATGTGTGTTTGAATGTGAAGGAAATAGACTGCTATCAAATGAATTTCATTTTCTGGAAGTGCGATTAAATATAAACGATGCACCTAGCGACGTCCGAGACGTTATTTGAATTTGCTGGGCCAATTTTTCGAAAAAAATGCCAAACTTTGAAGGGCTGTACCGAGCTCTCGGATGCTCAAAACTTCAATGTTATATACACCGTAAAACGGGGTTACTTTGATAAATTAGAGATTTTTTCGTAAAATTAAGAGTACTAAACTGCCCATGTACGCATAAATGTTCCATATGCGTTTTTGTCGATTTTGACTTAGATATTGGAATAGCTTCGTTTGTTGTGTTACTTTAACCTACACTAATAATATTTACCACTTTGTTCCAAAAATTCAGTAATCAATGACACATTTGTTTGTCCCATCTGAAAAATGTTCAAATATGAGTCCCATCGTGATAATGTTCACAAACCTGTCCCTCTACAAAATATTATGTCCTGAACATACCTTTCGGATTCTCCAATCTTTTAAATATAGTCAGCAAATATACAGACAGGCCATCTTGAAGGGTTTTCATCCATTTCACGGTCACACAAATCTTACAAATGACTGATGAATTTATTTTAAAAAATCCAATTTTCTCAATTTTCTGCTGAAAAGTTTGTTTACTACTGGGGTTACCTAGGCAGCATGCTGCAATCAGGCTGGTTGGCGAACATATAGATGCACTATGTAGAAAATGTTCACATACCAGGTCCCATCCTGCATACTTTTTCAAATTGAAAGAGAAAAATCAAGACTAATTTGAATACTAACATATCAAAAGCATAAACAAGAGCATGGTTGAGAACTATGTTGAGTGAATTTTTAGTATAATGATTGTATTTTTAAAATAAATGAGAAAATATTTCTCAAACTTCCAAGCTCGTTTTCTCAACTTGTTGAAAATGCATATGTGACATTTATGCGATCATGGGCAGTAAATACGTATGGCATACCATGGAATCATTCCAACTATGGTAGAGAAGTGTTAAAAGTTCTTCAAGAAGAAGTTTTCATAACATTTTGTAAAGTTTAAATAGTTAGTTAACTATTATTAAGAAAATGTTGATGAATAGCACTTTTTTTAATTCTCAAAGTGTCATGATTTTCTCAATGAACATGATTTCGAATCGGAAAACGGAATGCATTTTCGATTTTTTTTGGACAATTTTCCATTAAGTGAAGGTAAAATAAGTTTGTAAACAATAAATGTAGGGTAAATTTTCAAATCAACCTATGTGCCATGGGTTTCCAATGCAGATATGACCTTATGAAAATTCATCTACAAATACTATGTGTTTTTTTAAATATAATTCAAACAAAATCTTCAAACTTATAAGCATTTTCAGTAGAATTTTTTTGCATAAAATGTGAAAACTTTTGATTCGTGCTTCGAATTTAGTTTAAAATGAAATATGAATCAATAACATTATAAACAAAACTAGTTTTAACGGATTTCAGGTAAAATTGTAACTTTTTTACAATTTTAGTTACAATTTATAAGTGTTTTGTTAAAAAGCTTAGCAACTTAGTTAACTAAAAAGAAACATTGATTTTTTTTTCTTAAAAGCTATAGCAGCAACCTTAGTAATGGTCCATTTAACGTAAAAATAAAATTTGATCACCTTTAAACTGTTTTCAAAAGCACTGTTGAAAAAAACATAGACCTGTGTGGTCAGCCCCTTGAGAAAAACCTTAACAGTTGGAAAATATTCCAAAAATAAATTGAATTCCTATCGATGTCACCCCGGTTCACGGTACCAAAACATGCGCAAGGATCTGGCCTACACGCCAATGATGTTTTTGGTAAACGCATTGCTGGCCAAAGTGCCACAAAAATATACATTTTAGAAAAAAAAAATATTTTTACGGGTTGAATCCCATTTAAAATTGAAGGGCGAAAAGTAGAACTTTTCAGCACTGGTATTGAAAGGTGTTAATTTTCCATTCTGTTGTTTTTGGTAGGGAAAAGTAGTCTGTTTCGTTTCTTCAGAAGCACATGAAAAGGTTACAGTTTCACAGTGGATTTGCAAAAATAGAAATTTTTAGCGTTTGTATAAAACAGTAACACTTTTCGGTTCTGTTATATTTGATTAAGAAAGAAAGGCCATCTTGTCACTTGAGAATGACAGGAAAAAAAGAAGTTTCGCAGCGCAGATGCAAAAAAAAAAACACTGAAACTACACTAAGATTCTAACAAAACCTTTCTTTGTAAAATTCGTTTTGCAAAAAAGTTTTATTATATATCTTTTGTTTCATAGATCTAGGGTTTTTTTTCTCAAAATTAATTTTCCTTAAACGAGCACTCAGCTAGCAAAATTAAAACTAAGAAATGTGTTCCCACTGCAAGGAAGGAAGTAACTGCAAGGAAATTTAACCTTAAGTTTTCAGTTGATATTTTTTATTAATTGACATGGAATCTATCGAATGCATTTAAGTTATTTTTGCAAAAATTAGATATGAACCACCAAATAATAAAATCAGTGTAGAAAACTATTTTTCGTCGAAAAATTAAGTGTGATTTATTTTTGGCTGATTTTACCGTGACACACCTTATGGATGACGGCTTTAATAATTTTACTTTCTTTCATTCCTCCATTATTTGAAAATGAAAATAAAAATATTTTTGTTGGAAAAACCTCAGTAAGTAAAGCCATACTCAAAAAGTAGTTAATAACCACGAGTTCCATAATTTTTCGAAAGCCAAGTGATCAAAAGTGCCATCAAACTTAACCTGAAAATATCGGCTTTGTGACCAGGGACTAAATGACATTTATTTAACTTTTATTTTTTATTTTTTCATCCCGTTATTTCTAATGGTATATTGATGCAATATTTTCACAAAAATGAAGATATTTAAACTATTTTCAAATCTTACTTATTTTGGGCAGAGTTAAATGATTATAGTAAATGTGCATGAGATAAATATTTGCTCTTCGGTATCTAAAGAAAATCAGAACGACAATCAAATTGTCATGGTTGCAGCGTATATTTTTGATAGCATATCCAACTATAACTTTGCCTTAATACTTGTAGCCCCAACGGGGTCAAAAAAGTTGGAAATGCATTTTCACCGGCTCATACAACTATCGGAAAAAAAAAGTTGGAAATACCATTTTTATTATAACTTAGGGTAGACGCATCTGTTTTGGATCTTGACATTCTTCCGGATCGAATGCAATAAGAATAATCCAAATCGGTTGAGTTTTTACCGAGATACAGCCGGATGAAGTTGCATTTCCAACTTTTTTGACCCCCTTGGTGCTTCGCGTAAGTTTTGACCCCGTTGGTGCTACAAGTGTTAATAATATTTGCTCCGTTTCTACAGTACCGTCAATATCTACTAGATATTATCTAGCTTAGTTCTTAGATTTTAATCAGACCCAGATCAGTTCTTAGTTTGGGCAATAAATTTAATTTGCTTACGAATCATGACTATTCGTTTCAAAACGTTGAACTTTCTAACCAATCCTAGCCAACCATAATATGCGACGACTTCCACGAAAAACGCTACGCAACCGCATGAAAATCCCAGCACCAACAGCTTCCAAAGTGAAATCAACTGCTTGAATTCAACAATTTGCAGTCTGCTCTCGGGAATGGATAGAAAAATATCCTTATATATAATCACCCAGTAATCTACGAAACCAGCTTCTAGTAACTTTGAGTTGATAATGTTGAATCGTTGCGAAAAGGGTTGTAACCTAGAGTGCGTAAAGGCTTCCGTGACGATGGGTATTTTCTCAAGCAGGACGTAATATTTAAAAGCTCCTGTGATCGGATCCAGGTTGCTCTGGGATTGTACATAGTTTTCGATGAAAACGCACGATGCGCACAGCAATGTGACTTGTTCAACGAGGCTAATAAATGAAGTTAAAACTTTCAGCTGATTTCTAAGCGGTGGAAATAATTCACTTATATGCTGAGAAAAGAACTCCGATTGGGTGGAAATCACTTGGTCTTTGTCAATAAGATCTTCGATGGACTTCAAATGCGTTCGATACTGATGTTGGAACATGAGTTGGAAAAGTTTCGCAATGTAAGACTCACTTAACAAAAATAGAAACACTGTTAAAAAGAGTAGTGAAAACCGCTCAGTCCAATGCATTTTGTGTCCTGGTATGAGCAATCCGTAGAATACTTGGCCAAGAATCCCCCGTGGAAAAAGATTGTGAAACATGGTGCTGAATGCTTGAATGATAATCATACTACATAAAATGGCGACCATTAATGAGCTCGAAAAGGGTCTTAGTAAATGGAAAAACATAGATCCAATCAGTTCTTCGGGAATCAAGAAGCAAATACCGGGCTGTTGACTTGTATGAAATAATTCTGAGTATTGACCAACATTTATCTTACGGTTAAATAAGTTGATTGATCCTGTAGCAAATGCTTTCGTTACTTTGTGTGCATCCAATTTTATCTGGGTTTGCAAACTGCATCGAATGGTAGCGTTTATGTGTTTGACAAACGCACTAATGATGTGTACATGTGGTCCAATTATGACATTGTTCGATACAATGTAGAGAAACGGTTCAATATTGTACAAAAATGCACTGAATGTATGACCGTTGACATCTGAGAGATAATCTGCCCGTAATTTTTCTTGAGCAGCATAAATATCATCCAGCATGATCAATTCATCTTTGAAATAGTTGAACTGTATCACAACAGGAAGTGCTCCCCCATTCTTCTCAAAAACCATAACTGCCATATAAGTGTTTTCACTAGGTGTCGATAAAACATCCATAGATTCTCCAGCACGGGCGTCATTTCCTCCAAACTAACGAAAGCGAACATTCCGTAACGATTCCAGCGATCGGCCTCGAGAAAGCTTTGACCAAGCTCGTTGAAATGGTTTGCATCGTGAACTGGATCCAGTAAAATGACGTAAAAATCACATCTCTTTGGTGCCTGCGCCAGTCGCCTCAGTTGAGTTACAGAAAATCTTTCGGGAAGTTTCGAAAGAAAGTCATCTAGAAAATCTTTCCAAGTTATTGCCGAATTTCCACGTAAAATGCAAACGTCAATAGTGTTGAGAGTGTTGTTGAATAAATTTTCTACTATTTTCGCCAACTGTGACCCACTTGAAGATGCGAAAGTGAACTTTATGCTGAAAATTGAAAATATACAAAACAGTCTAAATAGTTGCATTCTGTTTGATGGTTTGTCACAAATTAAAAGCTTACCAGAAAATGTTTCGTATTTAAATAATAATTACATTGAAGCTAGATTATTTGCTTAATGATAAATCCATTTTGAGTGAATACTGAACATTTTGTAACTTTTTATAACAAAGTTATTTTTTTTCTTCTTTCTGGCAGGTATCTCAGTATTGCCTGCCCAGTATGTCTGCCTGTGTGGATCAATTCGACGACGCACTGGAGTCACAATCCAAGGGACCCCGGGTGTAAATATGGGTACTTGGTGTCCTCCAAGGGTTTCCAGAAGCGTTTATTACTTGCCAGTCTGCCAATTAATTACTCAAATTACTGGTCCAAAATGATTAATTACATAAATTACTTAATTACTTTTCACTACGATAAAAAACATTTAATTTTAATTTAAGTATTCATTTCTACGGTTCTGAACTAAATTATTTATAAATAGCTCATTCGATAGGTCTTCTAAAAATTATGCTGTTTATTATATTTTTTTTTTGTACCGATCTGGATATTGTGAATTATAATTTTAATTGAAAATAGCTATAGGCGATCAAACTTCAAAAATGCCCCCACTAGAGGACGCTGAAACTTTGGGTGATGTTTACATAATATCTTACAGCGAATTAATTGGTTTGAAATTTGGAATTGTTTTATTTTATTATAAAATTGACATCATTTCAGGTAAAAAATAAGTTGCTCAATTACTATAAACAATAATATTTGTTTTATGGCCAATTTAACCTGTTCATTATCTGATTCGAAATTCCATTATGTTTCACGTTTCAATCAACCGTACCCTTATCAATCAATTGCAAAAGAAGATTATTGAAGTCATGTTTGTCATAAAGGCAAAACAACATACTGTACTGTTTTACTTCAATGTTTGAGTTTTAATATAATTAATTATGAATTTAAAATTGTATTCAGTTTATTGCAAGTTTATCGAAGTTGTTTGAAAAAAGGACCCCTGATTTTTCGAGCCAAACATAAACTTTGACAAATATTTGCAGCGGCTCTTCATGAAAATTGTGAAATAAAAAAATAAAAATAAAAAATATAAAAATTTAAATAACAAGCCATAGTCTTCACATTTAAATGAAAAAAGTGTTTTAAAAGGCATTTTACACTAGTTCAGTTGTTTTACAATCATTAGTTTTCAAAAAATCTAAGATCTGACAAAAACAAAAATTGTATCGAAAAAATTAGGCCTTCTACATACAGAGCCAGTCTTTTTTAATCTTTATGTTTCAATCTTATTTGAAATTAATAAAATACTGTTATAATAGATTATATGTAAAAAGTAAATAGTTTCGTAGAAGAAGTACAATTTAAAAAAAATAATTACTTAAATTACTCAAAAATTACTTAAATTACCAATCAACTACATTAAATTACTCTGATTACCATAAATTACTAATTAAATAAAGAATTACCTAATTACCAGCTAAAAATCAAAGTAATTATTAATTACTTGCCACTCCGAGGCCTTGCTGGAAACCCTTGGTGTCCTCTCCCCGTGTCATACCATCACACTTAGGAGATCCGAAAGACGAAGACTTGTCGCAAAAAACGAGGATTTTTTTTCGGTTTATGCTCTTTTGAAATGGAATTGCAGTATATTGATGCGATATTTCACCAAAAAATTAAGATAATTAAATTATGTACATTCAAAACTAAGTTATTTTGGACATATTTAGTTTAATTTTATGCAGAACTATGAAGGAATTCAATCATGAGTCGTGATTTCAAAAGAATTATCATTTATTAACGGTTCAGATACTTAAAATGGATAAAGTGCAAAGTACAAATATTTGCTAGTATTTGAAGAAATAAAGAACGACAATCCGACACTCAGAGCTGCGGCGTATATTTTTGTCCAATTATGACTTCACCTTAAGAATATTTGCTCCATTTCTACAGTACTGCCAATACCTTGCTCAGTTCTTAGTTTGGGCAATAATTTTAATTTGCTGGCGGATCATAATGATCCGTTTTAAGTCGGAAAATTTTCTAACCAGTTCAAGCCAGCCATAATACGCAACTACTTCCATGAAAAACGCTACGCAACCGCATGCAAATCCCAGCACCAACAGCTTCCAAAGTGAAAGCAGCTGCTTGAATTCTACAATTTGCAGTCTGTTCTCTGGTACTGATAGCAATATTTCTTTAAATACCATCACCCAGTGATCCACAAAACCAGCCTCCAGTAACCTTGAGTAAATAATTTTGAAGCGTTGAGAAAATGGTTGTAACCTTGAGTGAGTAAACGCTTCCGTGACGATGGGAATTTTCTCGGAAAGGACGTAATATTGAAAAGCTCCTGTGATCGGATCCAGGTTGTTCTCGGATTGCACGTAGTTTTCGATGAATACGCACGATGTGCACAGCAATGTGTCGTGATCAAGAGGGTCGATAAATGATGTTAAAACTTGCAGCTGATTTCCAAGGGATGGAAACAAGCCATATACATGCTGAGAATAGAATTCGGATTGGGTGTAAATCACTAGATCTTTGTTAATAAGATCTTCGATGGACTCTAAATGAGTGCGGTACTGATGCTGGAACATGAGTTGGAAAAGTTTCGCAATGTAAGATTCACTCAATATAAAGAGAAGCACCGCGAAAAAGAATAGTGTAAACCGCTCAATCCAATGCATGTCGTGTCCTGGTATTAGGGATCCGTAGAATACTTGACTTAAAATCCCCCGTGGAAACAGGTTGTTAAAAATTATGCTGAATGCTTGGATGATAATCATAATGCATAAAATTGCTACAATTAATGAGCTCGTAAAGGGCCTCAGTAAATGAAAGAACATGGATCCAATCAGTTCTTCAGGAATCATGAAGCACACTCCGGGTTGAATATGGGTGTCCATGGTATCTGAGAATTGATCAATATACATCTTAATATTAAATACGTTGATTGATCCTGTAGCAAATGCATGCATTATTTGTTGCGCATCCAATGTTTTCTGAGTTTCCAGGCTGTATCGAACGGATGCATTTATGTGTTTTACAAATTCACTAATAATGTGTACATGAGGTCCTAGTATGACAGTACCCAATATGTAAAGAAACGGTTCATTGTTAAACAAAAATGCACTGAATGTATAACCGTTAATATCTGAGAGACAATCCTTATCTAAAATTCTTTGAACATGCCTAACATCATCCAGCATGATCAATTCATCTTCAAAATAGTTAAACTGTATTACAACAGGAGCTGCAGCACCTTTCTTCTCAACAATCAATACTGAATTTGTAATCCCAAGTGTTTTCATCAAGTATTGATAAAACATCCATTGATTTTCCAGCACAGGCGTAATCTCCTCCAATCCAACGAAAGCAAACTTTCCGTAACGATTCCAACGAACAGCTTCAAGAAAGCTTTGTAAAAGCTCGTTGAAATGTTTTACACTATAGACTGGTTCCAGTAAAATAGCGTGAAAATCACATCTCTTTGGTGCCTTCGCCAGTCGTCCCAGTAGAGTAACAGCAAATCTTTCGGGAAGTTTCGTGAGAAAGTTATCTAGAAAATCTTTCCAAGTTATTACCGGATTTCCACGTAAAATGCAGACGTCAATCGTGTTGAAATTGTTGGCAAATAGATTTTCTACTGATTTCGCCAACTGTGCCCCAGTTGAAGATCCGGAAACGAGTTTTATGTAAGAAATCGAAAAAATACAAAACAGTCTAAATAGTTGCATTCTGATTGGTGTTCTGTCACAAACTAAAAGCTCAACAGAAAATGTGTAGTGTTTGAAGAATAATCAAATCGAAGCTAGATTATTTGTTTTAAGATAAATCCATTTTAATTAAATACTGAACATTTTGTAATTATACATGACAATGTAAAATTTATTTTTTCTTTCTTTACTGACAGGTTTCACAATGTTGGAAATGAAAAGTTGATGTGGGGAGGTTCAATCAATTTAGAAATAATGATAAATAAATTTGTTTTTAACAATATTTCAACAGAATTTTCAATATTCGTAAAAAGATAAATGATTGATAAACGAGAGTAATTTAAAAAATATGGTTTTAATAGTTTTTTGTACATTTTTTGAAAACAATTTATAAATGAAATTATCTGTCAACAAACATACTATTTTGCAAAGCTCTTAATAGAAACTTGCCTACTAACGTCATTTTCTCTACCCAGCTTTGGCCACCTCTCCCGTTGACAGGTGCCACATGCAACAGTCACTTCATGGCGACCAACCCTTCACAAAGCATGATCCAATGCACTGACACTGACGGCACGTGTTCCAAAGACTCAACCAAAGTGAAAAACCTCCCTCCCTTCTTCCCACAGTCAGTGGTGTGCGCAACTGGTGAAACAATAGAGCTTGCTGACGACGCTGACTTTGATAATGTCCCACCCCACATTTTTGCTTCAATGTGTGTGTTTGCCGCTCATTGTATGATAATTTATCATAGAATGACAATTTTATCTCTTCGATTTAATACTTATATTCCGTGCCCTCGTCGCGTTTCCCTGTCTTCCCTCCAATCTACGACTTGGTGAAGAGACAGTGTCAAATGAATGTGAGTTCTATTCAGTTTCATGATTTATGGATGCCATCCATCGGTGATGTCCTTCCGTGAGCTTCCTTTTTTCCCAGGCCAAAGCTTACTCAGACTTCTGGGTTGGACATATATGGGGTGGGTTTGGTATGCCGTTTCTGGCCAGTAGTCGGAAATATTGCGTCAAATTAATGGCAAAGTCTGAAATCAGACGTTTCTTTTTTAACTTATTTCGAATCTTAAAAAATACGTCAACACAACTTTTTACATTTTACTACTTTTCCATCAGAATTTTAATATTTCAACAAAAATAAATCGATTATACGAACAGTGAAAAAATAATAAGATCCCACTGTATGACTATGACGCCCTTCGTCGTCCATAATGTGTGATTCGAGCAAAGGATTCAATAATTGAGGAAGGGTGGAGCAATGAAAAATTAGGTTCCTCCCTAATGGTCAGGAGCAAGGTTAGGGTTGTTGGATGTATTCAGGTTATTCAATAAAATATGTGAGATTTAAAAAAAAATTAAATTTTAATTTTTTAAATCAGCAAACTCTTTAAATAAGTATTCCTGAATATTTTGTTTCCAATAAATTCAGTTAGCAAGTTTCAACATAAGACGACCTACCCCCTGTGGTCAGTGTGGCATCACCCCTCAATGGAAGCTAGAACAAAAGAGAAACTAGCCAGGGGTCTCCAGCTAAATGCGCTCCGTCATTATTACCATTGACGCTATTCAGCTGGATATGACGTCAAATGTTTGATGAATGAGCACAGGATATACCCACCCGAATCTGTTTGTTGAGAAAAACTAAAGCTTTGAGGTGAAGAGTTTTGAAAAATGATGCCCCCTAAATTTGTTAGGAATTGAATACTATTGTTTGTAGTTTATACCATCAGTGGTCAAATTTGAAAATGGTACCAAAAAGGCTTTTGAGCAAAAGAGTTGCAGGGGGTTTTTTGGCGGCTACGATTTTTATCCAAAATAATTTGAAATCACTTCTGGTTTTCATGTTTCAATGATTTTTTTTTATCAATTTGCATCTTGATTTCATGATATCCTTATTGTTATAGTGTCATTCTCTACGTTTTCGCAATTTGACTTTTTTGCATTTTTTTATTCGAATGACACGAATGATTTTGTTTTGTATTTTTAAATTCGGCTGAAACTTTTGTGGTGCCTCCGGTATGCCCAAAGAAGACATTTTGCATCATTAGTTTGTCCATATAATTTTCCATACAAATTTTTGAACCGGCTCCGTGACTAAATGGTTACGGCTTCTCCCTAGTAACATTTTAAAACTTACAGGTTTTATCATGGTTCTGGAAAACTTCATACGGCCTATATGGGCTTTAATGGCCTACTTAAAACCTAAAATATTACTAGGGCTGCCTCGAAAGTAGAAGGTTCAGGGATCAAATCCTGGTCGGTTCACTTGAAATTTGGAATCAGGAATTGAACTTTGAATATGAACAATTTTTTTTTAAGAATCAGGTGGGATTCGAACTCACACCTTTGGATTGATGGTCTGGGACACTAACCAGTCGGCCACCATGGAGTTAATGTTCTATAACTGAATTGATCCGCAGTGGTGAAGGTACTACATAACAAACCATTATATAACTGCTAATCCCAAGTAACATTTTCAGTTTTGTTCCTATCTTGAGGAGAGATTGAAGTTATCTTAGCTAATCTTAGGCTGATCTCATAAAAACTATTCTCTCTTACTCAAAGAAGTTATTAGGGCCATTTTTCTTAAGAAGCTCTTGTACAAGAAACTTTAAGAGCTTTGTTTCTTGCGAAGCTCTTGTTCAAGATTAAGCAAGAACATGTAGACTGCAGTGAGCTTTAAGGCGATTTTAACCAAGAGCAAAAGGCGTAGTACTGCGACCGTAGTGCATGCGAATTTTAGTTAGCAGGAGGTAGACCCAAAACGTTTTTTATGGTTATTTTTTCATCGTTGGATAAAAAACAAAATACTTTTTTTTCATATTCTTTATTCATTTATTTGATTGGGATCATCATAAGTTTTCCTCGCATAAAGGAATTTACCGTCGACACAACAACACTGATTTTAATAAACAACTCTAGACCAACGTTAAAACACTAGCACTCCGCGACGAATTTATCCGCTTCTCGGAACGCCTTATCCAGCTTATCCTCGAAAGGCTCTGACGGACAAACGGATGGCCTAACTGATGATTTGTAGCTTGTCGATTCTGCGCGTCGGCTTCACGGTAGCTACGGAATCGGCGCCCATGATGATTCTCGTGTTACTCGATCAACACGTGCCGGAAAAAAACATCTACTGCCCATGCATGTCAATGGACCAAATCGGCATGTACTCGATCACCCTCGGATAGGTGTACTCCGTTACATCCGCGCTGGAGCCGGAAACGGGCGAAAAGTATCACTTGTTTACCGGGATCACAAATTTTGGTAAAAGTTTATGAACCGACCGACTGTACAAAAAAAAAATGTGATTTGACAGATCAAGTTCAAATAATCTGGAAATATGCTTTCATAGAACAGAGTAGTTTTAATTTAGTTTCAAAGCAGTTTTGACAATGCTTAAAAGTCTTATAAATAACCTCTCTGGAATAGCTTTAAGAGAAACAATGAAGTGTGATATAAAACTATGTTCCATGCTCTTTAAGTATTCTTAAAGATATTTTTAAAACTTTCGTATCATAAACCCAGCAAGTTTTGATCAATGTTTTCATAAAACAGAAAAGCAAATTTCAAACCTTTTGTAAAACCTGTTAAGAAGTAAAGGCATTTTGCTTGTTACTTGGGATACCTTCTCAATTCAGCCCAGGGCCATCTCATATAACGTCATGATTCGAAATCCGGACACTTAGTAGCATACAGACGTGCCTCGGTTTAGCACCGCATATGGGGGATGCAAAACCGAGGCGTGCATAACCGAGGCACAGAGCTTATGGGATTTTGGCTATATGGGAGACATTGGCTATAATTCTATGAATATTCATGCAAACATAAAAAATTATAGTGTTTTGGAATCGGGATGATGTCAGCTATCCATTAAAATTATTATTTCATGAAAGTTTTCACAAAAATACGTATTTTTCCTGTATTTCGAAAATGCATATTTTTTTCCTAAAGAAACCAACAATATATTGTAATTGCAATATGGGTATCAAAAAATCAGGGTTTTTTCATACATTTTGGATGTAACAATAACATTTTTAGAAAATACTCAAAATTTTCACAAAACTACGTATTTTCGAAAAAATACTCAAAATTTCAATTTTTACAATATGGGTATCAAACGATCGGAATTTTTTCATACATTTCGAATGTAATAACAACATTTTTAGAAAATACTCAAAATTTTCACAAAACTACGGATTTTCGAAAAAATACTCAAAATTTCCATTTTTACAATATGGGTTTTAAACGATCGGAATTTTTTCATACATTTCAAATGTAATAACAACATTTTTAGAAAATACTCAAAATTTTCACAAAACTACGTATTTAAAAAAAAATACTCAAACTTATATTTTTACAATATGGGTATCAAACGATCGGGATTTTTTCATACATTTCGAATGTAATAACAACATTTTTAGAAAATACTCAAAATTTTCACAAAAATATGTATTTTCGAAAAAATACTCAAAATTTCGATGTTTGCAATAATGGGTATCAAACGATCGGGATTTTTTCATACGTTTCGAATGTAATAACAACATTTTTAGAAAATACTCAAAATTTTCACAAAACTACGAATTTTTGAAAAAAAGTACTCAAAATTTCCGGTTTTACAATGTGGGTATCAAACAATCGGGATTTTTTCATACATTTCGAATGTAATAACAACATTTTTAGAAAATACTTAAAAAATTCACAAAACTACGTATTTTCGAAAAAATACTTAAAATTTCCGTTGACGATACAAAGAAACAATTAATGAAAAAATCTCAACCATGTTATACTCATATTAAAAAAACTGAAATTTGGGATATTTTTTTTTAAAAACGTAGTTTTGTGTAAATTCGGATATTTTCACAAATTTGTGTTAAAACTTTTGAAATGTATAAAAAAATCCCGAACATTTGATACCTCTTGTGAAAACCGGAAATTTTGAGTATTTTTTTTTCAAAAATATGTAGTTTTGTGAAAACTTTGAGTATTTTAATTTTTTTACTTTCGAAAAGTATGAAAAAATCCCGATTGTTTGATACCCATATTGCAAATATTGAAATTTCGAGTATTTTTTTTTGAAAATACGTAGTTTTGTGAAAATTTTGAGTATTTTCTAAAAATGTTGTTATTACATTCGAAATGTATGAAAAAATCCCGATCGTTTGATACCCATATTGTAAATATTGAAATTTTTAGTATTTTTTTTGGAAAATACGTAGTTTTGTGAAAATTATGAGTATTTAAAAAAAATGCTGTTATTAAATTCGAATTGTATGAAAAAATCAAGATCGTTTGATACCCACATTGTAAAAACGGAAATTTTGAGTACCTTTTTTCAAAAATTCGAAGTTTTGCGAAAATTTTGAGTATTTTCTAAAAATGTTGTTAATACATTCGAAATGTATGAAAAAATCCCGATCGTTTGATACCCATATTGTAAAAATTAAAATTTAGAGTATTTTTTCGAAAATACGTAGTTTTGTGATAATTTTCAGTATTTTCTAAAAATGTTGCTATTACATTCGAAATGTATGAAAAAATCTCGATCGTTTGATACCCATATTGTAAAAATTGAAATTTTGAGTATTTTTTTTGGAAAATACGTAGTTTTGTGAAAGTTTTGAGTATTTTCTAAAAATGTTATTGTTACATCCAAAATGTATGAAAAAAAAACCTGATCATTTGATACCCATATTGCAATATCAATATATTTTTGGTTTCTTTAGAGAAAAAATATGCATTTTCAAAATACAGGAAAAATACGTATTTTTGTAAAATTTTTCATGAAATTATAATTTTAATGGATAGCTGATATCATCCCGATTCCAAAACACTATAATTTTTGATGTTTGCATGAATATTCATAGAATTATAGCCAATGTCTCCCATATAGCCAAAATCCCATAAGCTCTGTGCTTCAGTTAAGCACTGGGCCGTGCTTAACCGAGGCAGCTGAACGGTGCAAAACCGGGGCAGTGCAAAACCGAGGCGTGCAAAACCGAGGCATGACTGTATCATTTTTGTTATAACTGGCAAATAATCATGTAATAAGTTGTAAATGTAGAAACATCATCAGTATGTAGTATAAACAGTCAGTTTCAAGAAAATGCATGCAAACTATGTCTTTTCTAACCATTTTTCATCAGAATTTTAAAATTAAAGTGACTTGTTGTGCTTAGATTCCCGGACACCGATAAAAGCTGATTCGAAATCCGGACACTTTTGCTTCGAATTCCGGACACTCGATTTTACTTATGAATCGCACAAATTTGGACTGAAATGTTAGTGAATGGCATTCTTTAGGTCTCAAATAAGCTGTAAACATCAAAACAATCGATAGTTTATATAAAAATTTGCTAAAATTTACGGAAATCGAAACCATAAATTTCTGCTTTGCCTTCCCGGTGCTTCGAACGCCTATGAAATATTTCAAGTGAAATGTTTCGCATTTTTGGTAAAATTATTATTTTATTGTATTTAATTGTTTTGGCATTGACTACAACGTTCAAACAAACTTTAAATGAAAGTTGATGTTGAAATTCATCAAATGACACAGTTTTGACATTCATAGTGCGAACTTATATCCAAATAATTAATAAAACAAGATGAAGTGTCCGGGTTTCGAAGCGTCCGGGAATTCGAATCATGACGTTACTGGTGAATTGGACGAGGGAGTCGTGGATTGCCTGGCCCAAGTCTTCTGCATTACCGATCTATGCCTTTACAATTACAGCAGAAAGCGTTAGCCAGAGAAAGGAATTCGCTACAAAGGTTCTTGAGATATATGGTGGTTACTAACCGAACCATCTCAGTTGAAATATATTATAGCCATGGCCAAGTCCTGCCAAGACGGGGGTTCAAATACATACATACATACATACATACATACATACTGAAGGGGTGAAGCGAGTAGGCCTTCGACAGCGGGCGCAGTCACTCCCACATCGACTCACCAGGTTGAAGACCACTTGCGCGTAGTGTGGTTGGTGCTACCGGGCGCAGTTGCTGAGCCAGCAGAGGTTGCTTTTCTGCTGCGGGGTCGTTGTACTCAGCCTGTAGTTCAGCGACCTCCTTTCAGGCTACAGATCCAACAAGCCGTAATTCGGCCAGCACGCAGAGATGGCCCAGAAGCTCTAGCCTTCCGATGAACAGTTAAAACACGTAACACTTCACCAAACACACATTTATTACGCTTAAAATCTATATTTGACTTAAATCTAAACACATTAAAATCGTCACGCGCGGGTTCCTTGCAAACCGGTGTCCTTGCCGGTCCAGACACAACTGAACGATCAGAAGATCTGTAGGTCCTGGCAAACCTCCTCGTCATGCGAAAACGGGTCGTGCGACGTCCTCTACTACGACTCTCCAGAGAGGATCGTAGCAGAGAACCGCTCCCCCTAATCTCGATACAGCGGCACGATCCTCGCGATGTTCGGTGATGACCGTTGACCTCTCGCTTTCTCCCACAGCCGCCAGCTCGAGTCCAGCACGTTGGACGAGCTACGGTAATCGTCTCCACGAGATGAGAGAGATCGGTCCAGGGTTGTAGTCGAAAGGGGTCCCGGGGTCATCACCGAACATCCTCACCCATCCAGAAATCGCAGCATTTCTGAAAAGAAAACAAAAGAAGACCTCTTCGACGGGATAGGGACGGGAAGGGATTGGGGTAGCTATTGTTCACTCGATTTTTTGGCATTGTGCTCCTCTTCGTCCAGTGGAAGTAAACAAATCTTCTCGACTGGCCTTTTGATCAGCTTCGTCGCAGTCTTGAGGGTGACCACACGCACGACACCATCAGCACCTGGATGGACTTCGCTGATCCTCGCTAGCTTCCAGCACGTGGGTGGCAGATTGTCGTCGACGATTACGACCAGCTTGCCGACTTCTATCTGCACAGGTGACCGCCAACGTTTCGTACGAGCTTGTAGCTGGCTCAGGTATTCCCTTTTCCACCGATTCCAAAATAGTTGTTGTTTCTGCTGGATCTGTTGGTAATGATTGAGACGGTTTGCAGGTAGATTGGTGAAATCACGGTCCGGTAGCGCCTTCAACGATGTTCCAACAAGAAAATGGGCAGGTGTGAGCGGCTCGAGATCGTTGGGGTCGTCGGACATGGGCGTGATGGGTCTCGAGTTCAAGCAGCCTTCTACTTGGACGAGCAGCGTGTTCATGTCCTCGATCGAGATAGGTTCGTCTCCAATGACACGCAGAATGTGGTGCTTGGCTGAGCGTACGGCCGCCTCCCATAAACCACCAAAATGTGGACCGCTTGGTGGACTGAACGACCAGTGAATCTCGTTGTTGACGCAGTCCTTGAAGACCTTCTCCTGGTGCTGTTTGTCGCGCAGCAGTGTAAACAACTCGTGCAGCCTGTTCCGAGCTCCGACAAAGTTGGTCCCATTGTCAGACCAGATCTCGGCGACAGGTCCTCTGCGCGAGGTGAACCGATGCAATGCCTGCAGAAAGCGTTCCGTGGAGAGGTCCGACACGAGTTCAAGGTGCACAGCCTTGGTGCACAGGCACACGAACAGACACACGTACGCCTTGATCGCCGTTCGCCGAGGTCCGGGGCGAACGAACACTGGGCCAAAGTAATCAACGCCAGTTTTCGAGAACGGACGCGCAACCGTGACGCGTACCGCTGGCAGATCGCCCATGAATTGTCGCACCGGCGTAGGTTTGGCCTTGAAGCATGTTTTACACTGATGCACGATCGTGCGTGCCACGCTCCGTCCTCCCAAAGGCCAGAATCGAAGCCGAACTGTTCCCAACAGCAGCTGTGGTCCAGCGTGCAGCAGCCCCAGATGATAATAATGCAAAATCAACCGTGTGAAGCGATGGCGCGCAGGCAGAACAGCAGGGTGCTTGGCGTCCTCGGGCTCGTCAGAGTGTTGCAACCGCCCACCCACTCGAATAATGTTGTCTTGGTCTAGGTAAGGGTTGTACCAACGAAGAGGTGATTTAACAGCAACCGTTTTTCTTGCAGATAGTGCCTTAATTTCCTCAGCGAACGATTCCATCTGAACCCGACGAATCAGCACGTTCTCTGCCTCCTTCAGTTCCGCCGTGGTGAGAAATCCGGATGTACGGTCCGAGCTGGGAGTGCGGAGAAGTTTCATGAGCCGCAACCAAACAGCTGTTTGACGGATCAGCTTCGGGTACGAAGAGAATTTTGAAAAATAAAGATCGTTGAACTCCTGTACCACCGACCCAGTGTTTGCTGTCACCGATCGACGTCTTTCCGTTTCCGCATTTTCATCTTCAGCTGTAGATTCTGCATTCGGCCAGTGATCTGGGCTCAAACGCAGCCAATCCGGTCCAAACCACCAGAACTCGTTGTCCACGATGTCCTGTGGAGAAATTCCTCTGGAAATTAGATCAGTAGGGTTTTGAAGTCCTGGGACGTGTTGCCAACGAAATTCTTCCGTGATGTTTTGAATTTTCGACACCCTGTTTGCAACAAACACGTTCCACGTGGTCGGGATGGATCCAAGCCAGCAGAGTACGCACGTGGAGTCCGTCCAGAAATATGCGTCCACTGGAATGTCGAGCGCTTCTCGTAGAACCTTGAACAGCTGCGCAACCAAGACCGCTCCGCAGAGCTCCAGTCTCGGAATCGTCTGAACCTTGAGCGGGGCCACCCGCGACTTTGAGGCCAACAGATGAACCATAACTTCTCCCTTTGCGTTCTCGCTACGAACGTAAACACAACCACCGTAGGCCTTGGTGGACGCGTCTGAGAAGCAATGCAGCTGAACCGACGTTGCGTTAGGGATGACGACACATCTTGCAAACCGAACCGAACTGAGAACCGGTAATTGCTCCTCGAATTTCCGCCAGTTCTCACCCATCATCGAAGGCAATGGCTGATCCCATTCCAGACGCTTGCCATCGATGCCCGGCGTCCACAACTGCTGCATGAACACCTTTGCCGTTGTAACCGTTGCGCCAAACCAACCGTGGGGATCGAAAATCGACGCAATTTTGGAAAGAACGGTTCGCTTGGTGAGTGGTTCATCAGGGCCCGTCTCTGGGATGGTGAACTTGAGCAGGAATTCGTCTGTAGATGGAAACCATGTCAACCCGAGCGTCTTCACCGAAGGATCTCGATCCAGGTTGATACCATCGGCGCAGGGAATCGCCAAGTTATCCTCCTCCACACCATACAGAACTTCAGCACGATTGCATGCCCATTTCCGCAGACGGAAACCACAACTGACCGTCATCTTGTCCAGCTGGTTTCGCAGGTCGATCGCCGAGTCCAAGTTGTTGGTTCCGGTGATCACATCGTCCATATAGATATCTTCGCAGGCGACCTTGGCTGCGAGCGGAAACCGTTCCTTTTCATCCATGGCCAGCTGTTTCAACGTCCGTGTTGCCAAAAACGGAGCTGGCTTCGTACCGTACGTAACGGTGTTGAGTTCGTACGTGGAGATCGCCTCGGTGGGCGTTGGACGCCATATAACGCATTGCAACAAACGGTCCTCCGGACAGATTCCGATCTGCCGGAACATCTTTTCGACGTCCGCAACCAACATGATCTGCTTCACGCGACAACGGTAGATTATCGACCTCAAGTCCTGCTGGGTTACTGGTCCACACAGCAGAACCTCATTGAGCGACACACCAGAAGAAGTCTTACAGCTCGCGTCGAACACCACGCGTACCTTGGTGGTTGTGCTAGCCTCCCTGACCACTGGGTGATGGGGCAGGTAGCACCGTTTGGCGGAGCCCGTGTCCGTGACCTTCGTCATGTGTCCTAACTGCTCATATTCGTGCATGAAAGCGCCGTATTGTTCCCGGAGATGATCGTCCCTGGCCAGTCTCCGTTCCGTGCCGTGAAGACGTCTTACGGCGATGTCCTTGGACTCGCCTAACCGTGACAGAGCGTCTTCAGCTTTCGGTAGAGCAACCGAATACCGTCCGTCTGTACCACGTTGAACCGACTGTGCGTACAGAGCTTCGCAGCGTGCTTCCTCTGGCGAGTAGTTACTGGCTGCTGACTCGACCTCCTCGCAGGACCAAAATCGGGCCACCAAAGCATCCAGCTTTTCCAACGCCGACACGTTGCAGTTAATCCTTGGAGACTCCCGTGAGTCTGCGCAACCGCCGCATACCACCCATCCGAAAACCGACTCGTTCAGGGCTGGCAGCTGTTCTCCCAGTGAGATTTTCTGACCGCTTGCGAAGAAGTCAAAAAAATGCTCGATCCCAAGTACCATGTCCACACCGTTGGACATCGAAAACGTCGGATCCGCCAGTACGACACCATCTGGTATGGTCCAACCAGTAGTGTTTATGGCCGACGTTGGTAAATTGACCGTAACCTTTGGGAGAACTAGAAATCGCATTGCTCGAGAGAAATCTGAGATCCGTGAGCGAACCGTGGCTTGAATCTGCTGCTTTACTCTTGAGACTGCTTGTCCAATTCCGGACACCGAGATGTCCACCTTGTTCCTTTTAACCCGTAGTCGCTGGCTTAATCGTTCCGACATAAAGTTGCTCTCCGAACCCGAGTCGAGCAGAGCCCGCGCTGGAAGCCGATTCCCGTTGTCATCCTCAACAACGACGACAGCTGTTGCCAGCAAAACATGTGTTGCAAAACGTTGAGCAGCGCTTGCGACTACTGTCTCAGATGCGTCCTTGACCTGAGATGAGTTTGAACCTGCTGTACCTTGAGGTTCTTCCCTGGGAGCATTCTCCCGTCTGGTAGTTGATGCGACCTTCACCTGATCCTTCCGAGGGCGGAAACAGAGAAGTGTGTGGTGTCGCGCTTTACAGTTCTGGCAAGAGTACTTCGACTGGCAACCCCTCGCCAGATGTCCAGGTTTGAGACAATTGCGACACAGCGAATGCGTGCGCAGCAGAGACTCCCTGTCCGAAACCGTCATCCTCTGGAACACCGAGCATCTGTGAAGAAGATGTGTTCCCGTGCACGCTGGGCAGCGTTCTCCTGACGCTTGAGCGGTACTGTAGTTAGTCCTGATCACCGACGGTTTCGACTTCGGTTGTTGATGTGGTTGCTGGGATGTACTCTTTGCGTTAGTTGACTTCGGCGGCAACGACTCGAGCACACGACTACGCCGCTGCAAGAACTCCAGCATGTCCTTAACCGTGTCCTGCTCCTTGGTAGACGAGTGCTCCTCCCAGCCTCGCCGTGATACAGGGTCAAGACGATCCGTCAGCATGTGCACCAGAAGCAAGTCCTTGTAGTCACCTGGTTGTACAATCTGGTCCAAGGATTGGACAACCTTCTCAAATCCTTGGATGAGATCGCGCAACTCCCCAGAAGATTCTTTGGACATGGCTGGCAGTTCGAAGAGATGCTGAATCTGACGCTTCCTCATTTGCTTGCTGTTGTTATAATAGTTCAGCAAATCTTCCCAAGCTAACTGGTAGTCCGCGTTGCTCATCTTGTACTTGTCTACCATCGTCGCAGGTTTGCCAAACAAACAACCCCTCAGGTACTGTAGCTTTTCCACACCGGACAGGTCGTTCCGCCAGTGGATGAGCGACGTAAACAAATCTCGGAAGCTAACCCAATCGTCGTCATCTCCGGTGAATGTCCGCAGTTGGATCTGCGGTAACTGCACATGGTTCAAGTTCTCGCAGCCTAGCGTAACGTTAGACTGATCCGACGTGTGGTCTTCGCGCTCCCTAAGCCTCTCCAGAAGGAACGATTTGGCCTCCATGTAGCTCAAGTTGAAAGCCATTCGGTCAGACTCGTAAAAATCTTCCGCATCAAAGAAATCGTCGTGAGAAGTGATATCAATGAGGGTTTCGCAAAAAGTTTCATAGATGTCATTGATAACTTCCAACCGAACGCTGACATCGCTGGCCGTAGCGGTGTCCTTGAACTCCTTGATGAACTTCTCAATGTCGCCAAGAGTTGATTGCGTGTCCTTCAACTGAGCCTTGAGCCGTTTCAGCGACGGTGTCTTCGCGCTGTCCGCTTTCACTTTCGGAGGCATCGTGTTGTGTTTGAGGTGAAATTAAAGAAGAGATGCGTGGGTGTAGTACTCCGTGGTTGGGTCTTGCTTCGCAAGACATATACCAGCTTTACCTGTGGAAACAGTAAGCCGCACCTCCCAACCAGTACCAACGAAGCAGTCGTACACGTAGCCAATCGTCAACAGCAGCAACTCGAAATCAACAACGAAGTTCAGGCAAGCGAAGAGGATAGAACGAGCATGTAATATCAAACGAGAACGCTTCGGCCGGACATATACGTGTAGCTTTACCTTTAAAAACAAACACGTCGGCTGGCCAGCGAGCGATCGTCCCAAAATCCAAAAATCAGTCGAACCAATGACGTCACATCCAAACAGCAGTAACTCAATCAGTGTGTGCGGGGGCGAGGTGAAGAGGTACAAAACGCAGAGGTGTAGTATCAAAAGAGAGAGGCCTCGGCAGGCCATATACTATTAGTTTACCTGGAGAAACTAACAGCGTCGCCGTAACCGTAGCGAAATTCCAAAAAACCAACCGCCCTCAGGCGTATAGGGATGCGTGGCAAAAGGATGAGTCGAGTCGAAGAGGATGAAATACTTTTAATTTGTGTATTTCTTCGGCAGAGACATACACTGCTCATTTTCACTCACCCGGGAGACCAGAAATCGCTGCAACCTCTTCCTCGATCCTTGTCGTCCACGTGCCTGAGATGGCCGCCGACCTCGTCAACGGTAGCACGATGACGTCAGGCGTGATGACCGCTTCCGTCCGTAGCGGTGCGTAGCCGAGCGCTCTCCAGGCGTACGACTTCCGATGAGAGCACGCAACAAGCCACCGATCGATGTCCTATCGACAGCAGCGCGTCGTCGCGATCCACGTGGCACACGTGTCCAGTGCCAACGTCCACACCAGCAGCGAATGTCCGATATCGCCGACGAGTCGTTGGTGAGCCACCGATACGGTCCTGACCGGTGCTCTTGACTGCCTCCGCGCAGGTACTCCGAGGGTCGACACCCTGTCGTGGCCGACTACTGCTGCTTGCAGGCGAACCGGTGCTCCAGACCAGTTCGGATGGGTTGTGAAATCGTAGATCGTCGTCACGTCGCAGAACCGGAGAAAATTGTGGTGTTAGTGGGTTGCAAGACCTTGCCTCGGCCGGACATATACTTGTTCGTAATTAATTACCTGGGAAACCGTGTCCCTCGCTGGCAGTATACGCTCCAGGCCGACCCGAGATGATGGTGAAGCTCGACGATGACGATCCAGGTCCTCCAGAGTCGTGAAAAACCGGCCAAATCCTGGCACGCGGTCCGCTTCCGACGCCGATCGATTTGGCGCGCAGCAGGAACAATGCGCAAGTCCCACGGTAATTGTTCGTGCAGTTAACGTGAAGACTTAATTGTTCCGCAACTCCAATGGCGCGATGCGTATTGTACTCCACGGTGTATTGTTCGGCAGGCGCGAACCGTAGCGTGGCGTGGTTTGTCCTCCCCGTGGTCCTCAATCCTGGAACCGGAATCCTTGGTCCAGGATCCGGCTAGAAGGACCAGAATGAAGGGGTGAAGCGAGTAGGCCTTCGACAGCGGGCGCAGTCACTCCCACATCGACTCACCAGGTTGAAGACCACTTGCGCGTAGTGTGGTTGGTGCTACCGGGCGCAGTTGCTGAGCCAGCAGAGGTTGCTTTTCTGCTGCGGGGTCGTTGTACTCAGCCTGTAGTTCAGCGACCTCCTTTCAGGCTACAGATCCAACAAGCCGTAATTCGGCCAGCACGCAGAGATGGCCCAGAAGCTCTAGCCTTCCGATGAACAGTTAAAACACGTAACACTTCACCAAACACACATTTATTACGCTTAAAATCTATATTTGACTTAAATCTAAACACATTAAAATCGTCACGCGCGGGTTCCTTGCAAACCGGTGTCCTTGCCGGTCCAGACACAACTGAACGATCAGAAGATCTGTAGGTCCTGGCAAACCTCCTCGTCATGCGAAAACGGGTCGTGCGACGTCCTCTACTACGACTCTCCAGAGAGGATCGTAGCAGAGAACCGCTCCCCCTAATCTCGATACAGCGGCACGATCCTCGCGATGTTCGGTGATGACCGTTGACCTCTCGCTTTCTCCCACAGCCGCCAGCTCGAGTCCAGCACGTTGGACGAGCTACGGTAATCGTCTCCACGAGATGAGAGAGATCGGTCCAGGGTTGTAGTCGAAAGGGGTCCCGGGGTCATCACCGAACACATACATACATACATACATACATACATACATACATACATATATACATACATACAGACATAATTTTCCATACAAATTTTCCAGCTGTCCATACATAAAAGATTTATGAAAATTCAAAAATCTGTATCTTTTGAAGGAATTTTTTGATCATTTGGTGTCTTCGGTAAAGTCGAGGTATCCCAAGTAACATTTTTTTCCAGGAGTTCTACAAGAGCTCTTCAAGATAGCTACAGCATAGCAGTTTGGACCGCGGTAGGATTAAATTCTCTTCAAAACTTCTTCAGGAGTTTGGAAGAGTACTTGAAGAGAGTTTTATCCTACCATGCTATGCTGTAGCTATCTTAAAGAGCTCTTGTAGAACTCTTGGAAAAAAATGTTACTTGGGATGAATAAGGACCATACTGAAAAAAATGATGCCAGATAAAAAATTGTGCTTTTTAATTTCACTTTCTGTCACTAAAACTTGATTTTCAAAAATAAAACAATTTTTTTACAGATATGTAAATTTCAAAAATGTGCAAAAAATCTATGACCAAGTTATGGTTTTTTGAACCAATACTGATTTTTTTTAATCGAATAACTGTCACAAAAAATTTTCACTTCATTTTTTGATGTAAAATTGAATTTGCAATAAAAAATCACTTTAGCGAAATATGGATAAAGTTCACCATTTGCAAGTTATAGCCATTTTAAGGATTTTTTTTTTAAATAGTCGCATTTTTCCATTTTTTTAAATTAGTGCACATGACTGTCCACATTTTCAAAACATATTTTTGAAAAGCTGATTAAATTCTCTGTATTTTGCATTTATGAACTTAGTTGCTGAAAAATTGTCATGCTAAGGTTTAAAAACAGGAAAATTGATGTTTTCTTAGTTCCATCCAAACAACCCACCATTTTTTAACGTCGACTTCTCAGTAACTAATAGTCCGATTTACAAAATTAAAATATGAAACATTCGTGGAATTTTCCGACTTTTTCGAAAACATTTTTTTTAATCAAGTCTAATATTTCAAAAGGCCCAAACATTCAATATTACGTCCTTTTGAAATGTTAGTATTGATTCAAAAAAATCAAAATATTGTTTTCGAAATAATTGTAAAATTTCACATGTTCTAACATTGGAGATCGGACCATTAATTACTGAGATTTCGACATTAGAAATTGGTGTGTTGTTTGAGTGAGACTTGGAAAACTTCAATTTTCATGTTTCTTCTCTTTAAGCAGCTGAATGTATCTCAGCAACCAGAGAAAAAAAAAATCAAATTCAATTTTACATAAAACAAATAGGTAATTTTTTTTGGGTGTAAATATTATTCTTTTTACAAAAATCACTGGTTTTTTTCAAAAAATCTTTACTTGGCGTCAGATTTTTTGACCATACATCCCCTAAAACATGTCAAAAAATCTCAAAAATTAAAAAATGCATATGATAATTAAAAAATCAGATTTTTTCCGTGCACCTATTCGCTGGCCAGGTAATTTTCTTTTTCTGAACACGCTAAAAAAATTGATTAGTTTAAAAACTTGCTGTTGAGGGAATCAGTTTTGCTAAAATCAGCGATTTTTTTGGCTGACGTCTAGTTTTTCGATCGCAGCTGCTTGTGCCAAAATCAACCAGCAGATTGTGTCGCTGGTTTCGGGAGAAAGTTCGCTGGACTAGAAGCTGCGCCCAACGATAACACTATAAATTTCTGGGGAGTTGGATGATTTTATAAGTTACATTGATGTTTCTCAACGAGCGAAACTTTGTTGAAAATGTTTCCAAAGCATAGTTCTGCTTATTTGTGAAGTTTGTAAACAAATTCCGCTTCATACTATTTGGTTAGTTCACGCGTTTGAACTGTTGAGTTTTTTGATAATCCAGCAGATAATTAATTTTCAATTGAGTGACACTGCACTCTACCACTACACTACACACTATTTTATTCTTTTTTTTATTTTACTTAGCTCAAAAGCTTGTTGAAATGACATCTGTAATTTCTGACAGAGTAGTAGAGAACTATGCTGAAAATTTATGTTAGGGACCATCCATAAACCACGTGAACATTTTAGGGGGGGAGGTATGGCGATTCAACAAATCTGCTGAACTATGTCGCTGGTTTTAGCAAAAAAAAATCCTCTGTTTAAGTGAACTTTTTGGCAAATATCTGCAAAATCAAACCAGGAAAATGTCTCTGCTAATTTGGCGAAAGATTTCCTTTCCGCAATAAACCGGTACAAAAATAAAACAGTGTTTTTTTTCAATATTACACCAGAAAAAATGAATGCACATTTTTTTCCCGTCCATCAGACAAATTATCGAATCGATAAACGCGTCTAGTCGACTTGCCATTACCGAGGAGCATTCAACCACGGTCCATGTGCGGTGGTGGTGGTGAAGATGGTCCATCCCATTGAGGTGATCCACTTCGGAACGTGTAATCCGGTCTTCCGCCTGCATCAAAGTCCAGCTCAGGCAGGTGTGTCTGATGTTGGTGCAGCCAACCAAACCGAGTGGTCATGTCCTGTCCACGTGCTGGCATCAGTGCTAGCAGTCCGGGAGTACATTTTTCACAATGTGTGTTCTATCATATTCCGGCAAGGGAGACGAGAAAGTCGAAAGGGAATGGATGGCCCTCTGGGAAAGCTTCTTATAACCCATCCATCTGACTCGATCTCGGAAACGGATCTGGTCATAGTGCGGTTATAGTTGTGAAATAGCAGGAAAAATGGAACAGGTATTCATTATTCCACATTCCCACACTGCAGCTCACTGGCAGCAGGGTTACTTATTACTTCAAGTTAGTATATTTTAGAAATAGTTGAATTGATAGGTCGAATCACAATCGATCGAAAACTATTTTTTCTGTAAATTAAAAGAGTATTTTTTTTTTAATTTCAATGCTTAAAAAACCTATGAACCCCTGTAATCCATAGCTCAAGGACTTCTCCACAATCCTTTCAGCAGGCGTCGCGCCGGGCAAGGATTCATCCGGGTGTCCATAAGCCAGAAGAAATTTGATACCTTGCCGTAGAGCAGTATCGCGCTCATCCAAAGCCCAGACTCCGCTGGGCGAGGGCGAGGTGATAAATGAGAACGACAATGTCGTATGCAATGCATTTAGCGAAGCAAACAAACAACGCTCGGGCCCAAGTCTACGGTCTGACCAGACTCTGACTGACCAAGAAGACAGAGTGGCTCCATTTGTCACCACATGGACGGGCGGACTTCAAACTCCTGCCGAGCTGGGGTTGCTATGACAATAATAGGGGGCTCATCTCGGTGTGCCAGCAGCAGTGGACGAACCTCAAAGAGGAAAGGACTCCGGGACGGAGGATGCAATTGCAAAGTTATGGCTATCCATTTCGTTATCTTCCTGGCGGCAGAATTTCGAAACTATGCACCGGAATGGCCTCTGGAAGATGGCAACGGGAGCAAGGACACATCGGACGACATCGGAATGTAATTTATTTACAATAAATCTCGGAATGCTTGTAGCAAATGGATGACTTTCAAAGAGGGTTCGCCCGAGCTCATCAAAAAGATATTACATTTTTGCTAGCCGGGAACTGCAGCAGAACCATGGCATACGGAACGCATCTTATGGCTGAATGGGCTCCAGCCATCGGTGTAGTGAATCCCTGTCTGGTGAGCATCACGGCAGGATTTTTTTGTATGTTCACAATCTCATCAAATCGCAATTAATCGCTCGTTGCCTGGCATTTCGTGATGCACCATGAAGTGGTTCACTGTTGAAGAGACGTATTGCAACCTAGAACCTATAGAAAGTTAATTCGTTTTTGTAAATAGTTTGTTCTTTTACTGTGTAAAAAAGTTATTAGGATTTTTTTAATTTTGAAAAAGCGTGAAATGGAGTAGTACGGGGCAAAAGCACGCTCGGGTGAGATACGCACCGCTGTTTCTGATACTTAATTTTTACCTAAAAAGCTCATATTCTGGTTTTTGCCTTGTTTTGCCTTCCTCACCTGACTAAGGATAGGCTATAAAATCACTCGAAAAATTAAATTCTTAATATGAACTCCAATACCCACATTCACGTATACATATCGACTCAGAATCAAATTCTGAGCAAATGTCTGTGTGTGTGGTGGGATGTTGATGAACAAATTTGCACTGGATTATCTCGGCACTGGCTTAACCGATTTTGTTTGTTTTGGTCTCATTCGATCCGTCTTGGGGTAAAATTAAAAGTAAAAAATTATAATGTTTACACAGCCGGGACTCATGATGTAGGGGTAAGCGTGGTTGCTTCTCATCCAGTCGGCCTGGGTTCGATCCCAGAAGATCCTGGTGGCAAATTTTGAGACGAGATTTCCGTCGGACGGGGAAGTAAATATTGGCCCCGGTCTAACTTTGAGGTTTGGTCGTCAGCTCAGTCCAGGTGTAGGAGTCGTCTCGTCGGGTTCGGTGAGGTCGCTGGTAGGCAGTTAGACTAACAATCCAAAGGTCGTCAGTTCTGATCCTGGGGTGGATGGAAGCTGAAGTGTAAAAAGAGGTTTGCCTCTGCAATCAAGCCTTCGGAGACCTAGTTTCGAGTAGGATTCTAATTAAGTACTTAAAATGTTATGCTAAAAAAACTTTTTTAACAAAAGTACGGGAGATTGTTAAAAAGGGTGGTTTTTGTAAGAAAATCCGCCATGTTATACATTTTTAGAATGGTATTGAAAAGACTTTTCCAACGAGTTCAAAAGATTGAGGATCTGACATCCCTATCATAAGTTAAAATCTATCATGCGACCTGTCGTTACAAAGGTTATCAAAAGACCTTTCCATTGAGTTCAAAAGAATGAATATTTTACAACCCTATCACAAGTTATAAGCACTTAAGTGTTTATGCACTTTTTGGCTGCCAGATCTTAGAAATTTAAAAAAAAAATAGGGTGACTTTGATAGCCGGGGTGACTTTGATTGGTTTGAGTTTTTTTTTGCAAAATGAAGAGAACAAATAAAATATGTACGGAATTGTATTGAATCATACTGACCTGGATGGGACCATCCATAAACCACGTGGACACTTTAGGGGGGGGCTATGGCGATTGTTCACGATCTATACAAAAAAAAATTTTTGTATGGACAATTGTTCACGAAGGGAGGAGGGGGTAACAGACTTTCAAAAAAGTGTCCACGTGGCTTATGGATGGTCTCGATAGAGAAAGGTGTAAGTGTTCATTAAATTTAGAAAAGTTTGAAAGTAAATTAACTATAATTAAGAAAACGTTGATGTATATCATTATTTTCATATTCTCAAAGTGTCATGATTACCTCAATGAACATGATTTCAAATCGGAAAACGGAATGCATTTTCGGATTCTTCGGACAATTTTTCACTAGGAGAAGGTAAACGAAGTTAGTAAAAATAAAAATTGTATGTTTTTTAACATAATTAAATAAAATTCCCAAATTTGAAAGCATTTTCAGTAGAACAAATTTCATACAAAATGTGAAAAAATTTGATTGATGCTATGAATTCAGTTTAAAATACAATATTAATCTATAATTTTATAATAAAAACTTTTTTATAAAAGTTTTAAGAAAAAATATGACTTTTCAACAGTTTTACCACACTACACTATTGATTTTTTTTTCAAAAATAGTGCATGGACCTTGTGTGGCCTACCCTAGTATATAATTTAAAAATAAAAGCCTGAAGAAAAACTTTACCAGTTGGAAAATATTCAAAAAATAAATTAAAATCCTATCAAAGTCACCCCGGTTTACGGTACTTTTTAAATGTGAAGAAGGCACCAACCACCTAAGGGTGGATTAAGTAATGATTTAGGGTAAATTTTAAGCGTTTTTATAAAAATAAAAGAAAAAAAATAAGTTTTTGAGATAAGCCACTTTTTGACCATTTTAATCTAATATTTGAAATATATAAAACTTCAGGTTCAAGAAATCTTTGAAACCATTTAACTAGTGTCGGCACTGCCAATTACCTTTCTAACTATTAAAGAGTTTTTGAAATCCATCTTCTTCTTATTTTTTACCTTCTGTTGTCCCAAAAAAAATTGCGGGTCAAAGGTACGCACTAAAATTTCGATATATCTTTGTATGAAAGAAATTCATTCACAGTTTTAAGGAAATCGCTGTTACCAATAAGTGCATTGTAATTTCTAATAATATCAGATTTCTGTCAGGATTCAAAATTAAAAATGATTATATTTTGTTGGTTTTGGAAGTTAATTACCTTTCGGGCAAATAAAAAAAATATTGAAGATTACTATATCTCCAACGTTAATATTTATTGTACTTTGCTCATTATTGGCTTGTTTAAACTATGGTGATGGCCCATGGGAGTCTTAAATTTCTTCTCTTTTGACATTTATTTGACATATGAAGTTTTGCTATAAAAATAAAAATTTGACCTCCTATGAACTAACTTTTATTTTAAACCATAGCGCCTCTTTCTGATTTTTTTGCTTTTCTTTTTTCAGCGCATTTCATCTACACGCCTTTTGTTATGCTTATCAATTACCTGATAGCTTCTGCCATAAGAGGCATGATTTTCAATTTTGGCTTTGGTCTGATGATTTGTGTGTTCTTTGACGATTGTTATGCTTGAGACATCTGACTCTTTTTAATTCAGTGTAATCAAATTATCAATTTGTTCTAGATCGTTCTACCTTGTGCAACTGACCTTACTAAAATTGAAGTGATACGACGTTCGAAGTATGCACTGTTCACCCGTAAGTTAGCATGCTTTTCAAACTTGGCTTGGGTCTGACGAGCTACAGAGCTCTTTGGCGATGTTTTGTGATGCTTGAGCAAACTGACTGCATGTAATTGAATACGAGGCAAATTTGAAATTTGTTCTCGATTTTTCCGTTCGTTAAGTGATAAGGCCTTCGAAGGCTTTGCACTGTTTCTAGTACGCAGTCTCTGCCATCCCCCTTTTCAATTTTCAAAATTTGGTTCTAGTCTGGGAAGCACTGGGACGTGCTTCACCATGCAGAGAGTGCCGGCCAGGGCAGGGTTGGGTTGGTCCAAGGTGTAATCATGTTTCAAATTGCGATAAACTGGGCGATATCTGCGCGACGGTTGATTTTCTGCGTGCGCCCTCCCCTGTACTTAAACGGCAGACCCTATTATGAATTTATTGTTCGGTCGCGCGATGATGATGAGGGCACTTTGATGCAATTGCACTGCACTGCAGCAGCAGCTTTAATGCACTTTGGAATCACCACCAGTTGCATTAAGTCAAAGGCATAGTACTTAGGAAGCCTACAGTCTCAGCTGAAGGAGTCTGCGCCTTCTAATCATAGCGTTTGTCGTGTCTCTTTGTAGCAAAAGGAAGCAGACGAGGGTGGGTTGGCGATGGCTAGACTGCTCCAGGCGATTTGCATTAGAACTCAATTGTATGCTATTGGAATGAGGTTGATTTGAGCTGATCAATTAGTATCGTGCTCATTTTAATTTTAATGGAATTGTTGAATATCTCAAAGCAATTTTATTACCAACTGTTATAACTTGAAAATTGTTCATGATTCTTTTGACAGTAAGTCTAAGTCATTTGAACATTTGAAGTTTTTAATAAGCCAATAAGTTTGATAATCCAGATATTGTCAGAATGCTAGATATTACGTGATTTAAGTGAAATGTGAAAACATTGGACAGTAAATTATTTGTTCTGAAGATATATCTTTATCTGTATAGGACGAAAAAGAATTATTTTAAAATTGAATTATGTAATTTTTTACACAATAAATAAAAAGAAGGAAATTTTTACAACAAATAAGTTTTGAAGTCGTCTATCTTCAATCAAAAACATCATTGTCACTTGTTTGTAAGGTTTGTACTTCCCTCTAATCCAATCGCATGCATCTCTATAGTATCTGCCCAAGATTGGGTCTCTCCTCGAAAGGGGAGGTACAATTTGCACCAAGTTGCCAAGCTACATGGGGCCACGAGCCACGATCTCCATCGTCGGAGCACGACGACGACGGTGACTGCGACGCCGGGGCTGAATTCGTGCTAATTTGCGAATGATGAATGTGGCGGTGGATAAGCGAACAAATAAAATAAGCGAATTTCTCATAAATAATTTATGATTGCACGATCTCTCCGTGCACCGAAGCGGCCGTGTGACGATGAATTAACGAAACAGATTGTTTCGGTGTGACACACGGGACTGACGGTTTGCACAAATTGTTTAATAACAGCGACATGCTGTACGTTATCTGCGGGCAAGTCACTGGAGGGAAGGCGGGGCGAACAATTAAAAGATATTAGATGAGAATACTCCATCAAGCTGCAAGTGTGAAAAGTGATCATTGTTCGCGAAATGGATCATCTTATCATTATCAGATGTGAATCTAAGGGAAGGGTATTTTTTGATTTTATTTTAAAAGACTTTTGTGATAATTAAGTTACTATGTATGTTTTGATGTTTAGTTCGCAAAATTTGTAGCCTTGACTTCAGAACAATAACTTTAAAATGATGATACTGTAAAAATATCCGATTCCTTAGGCTAGAGTAAGTATCTGTGCCAATTTTGAGTCAAATCACGCAATATTTTGAGGTCGCTAGTGAGTGGTAAAGTTTGTATAGGAGATATTCTCTACGAAATCAATCTTATTTTTAATTTTATTTTTTGTATTTTTTAATACGGCTGAAACTGCCTTCGGTTTCCATACAAATTTTGGCAGCTTTCCATACAAAAATGGTACATGAAATTACAAAAATATGTATCTTTTAAAGGAATTTTTGAATCGTTTTGGTTTCTTCGGCAAAGTTGTAGGTATGAATAAGGACTACACTGAAAAAAGTATGATACACGATATTTTTTTTTTCATGCTTTTTATTTCATTTTTGGTCACTAAAACTTGATTTGCCAAAATCACTATTTTTTTATATGTTTACTGTCTTCTAAGTAAACACCATGTTTTTCTTAGAACTTTCTAGGCTGTGCAAAAAATCTTTGACCGAGTTATGAATTTTTGTACTTAAGTGAAATTTTGATAATGTTCAGCCATTTTTTTGGTAACTTTTTTGAAAATAGTCGCAGTTATTCTTTTTTTTTTTTAAATTAGTGCTCATGTTTGCACTCCATCGGATTTTTTTTTGAAAAGCTTAAAACATTCTTTATACTTTGCTTTTTAAACTTTGTTGATATGACCCTTAGCTGATGAGCTATTGCTATGCAAATACAGTATGTAAAAAAAGTATTTACACCCCTTGGGCACTATGCACATTTTGTGATGAAACATGTAAAAAAATTAAAGTTTGACAGGAACCTAGTACTACGTTTTGTTCAGAAACTCATGCCAAACATTTTGCTACAAAAAGCTCATGAAAAGATGATTTCTATAAAAGTTATATAACAAATACTATTACGAAAATAAAAAGGTGCAAAAAAGTATGTACACCTTTCGAAAAATTAACATAAATAATGTTATTTGTTGACAAATCACCATAAATCCAGTCTCCCAACTCCAAATAGGCATCCTTGACTGATTAAAAAAAGAATTTGGATTGAATATAAAGTTTTCTAACTACTTAGTATAAAAGTTTATATAACTCTGGAAATTCTATATAAAACTTATCTAAACTTAATTTTGCAAACTTTTAATTCAACTAAATGACAATATATTACCATATAATTGCTAAATAAACATTTTGGAGTGGGTATAATACCGTTTTGGGGGTATTTGTATCGATAGAATAGATTTTTCGTTGGAATTTCGTACCAACCCGGAATTACGTCGTAGGAAAATCCGCCTGCATCCGAAACGGTCCACGATTCACAAGTCAACCTATGTGGAATCGGAAAGGGCATAAAATTTCCGATCTTTTGATACCCAAACATCTAGGTTTTCTTTAAAACCTACGTTTTTGAAAACCTGGGCAAAAAGTAAGTTTGATCCACGAGAACAAAAGTTACGAAATTCCATACATTTTTGGCAGGTTGCTCAAACGAAACCAAAACAACGTTTTTGCTGTGGACCGTTTCGGATTTTCCTACGACGTAATTCCGGGTTGGTACGAAATTTCAACGAAAAATCTATTCTATCGATACAAATACCCCCAAAACGGTGTTATACCCACTCCAAAATGTTTATTTAGCAATTATATGGTAATATATTGTCATTTAGTTGAATTAAAAGTTTGCAAAATTAGGTTTAGATAAGTTTTATATAGAATTTCCAGAGTTATATAAACTTTTATACTAAGTAGTTAGTAAACTTTATATTCAATCCAAATTCTTCTTTTAATCAGTCAAGGATGCCTATTTGGAGTTGGGAGACTGGATTTATGGTGATTTGTCAACAAATAACATTATTTATGTTAATTTTTCGAAAGGTGTACAAACTTTTTTTGCACCTTTTTTATTTTCGTAATAGGGGAAATTCTCGTATGTTTGGCAGGTTAAGCATTCGCTCCTAACTCCATCCAATTAGCTGATTTTCACTATTCAAACAACTAATTTTGCAAAACTTTTGATAGATACTTGCTTGCTCACTTCTTATTGAGCTATTTATCACTCGATTTCAGTTGAAAACGCTTTTAATTAGTTTTACGTTCTAGTGCGAGGCACCGGTCATCGGGGATAGTCGACCCGATGGGGTAGTGAAACGCGGAGTTTAATTAAACAATACAATAAAAGATGTCTTTATTTGACGAGACTAAAACGTAGAATGAGAACGATACAAGAAAGTCACTGGTCTTCTACCCTGTGATTGTTGTTGCTCAGCTGACATCGCGGACCTGTCAGAACCAGCTGTCAGGGTCGAGCCGGAGGTAAAGCAGTCTGGGTGGCTGCAATGTTGCCAGTCACAACATCTCCCCCTTGAAATTGGCCGTTCCGGGTTGAACCGGAATCGCACTCTTCATGGCAGAGAAGAGCGAGCAGATACGGATGGCACCTAATCTGCGTTGATCATCGACGGCGGCATCCTGAAGAACTTCGAGGTCGATGATGAGGGTGATGTTTCTTGCGTGGAACTGCATGTAGAAGGTCAACGATGATCGCTGCAGGAGGTGGCCACGGCGGAGGCTGGTTGACGAACGCCTCGACTTCACCTGGTTCAAGCCACCGTCTGCGTTGCTCGATGAACTGCTGAGAACAATCATCTGCGGTGTCCACACACTTGGCTTGCGTGTGTGTGTTCGTGTTGCGACAAAATGAGGATGCGACTTGTTGGTAGACCTGTGTTGATATTGACGAAAAGAATGCGGGCGACCACGACAAATGGTGCACGCACAGAACGATCGACCGGGACGAGGGTGGAGATCTGCTTCCACCAATCCAGGACCACGGCATCGATCGCGCACGAAGCCGCACACTGTTGATCTTTTTGGTTGGCAGCAGACACGGTTGTCCACTGTGCGGCCGACGCTGAAGATTCGGCGATACGGCAGCGACCATCATCGTCCACGCCGTCACATCCGGGGCGCTTCGCCGGTTCCATGGAGGCCAGGACGATTCCTTGATGCTTTGTGCTGCCGACGTTGACGTCACAGGAGGACTCACCAGGGAGCCGCTGAGTTGGATCGCTAGTTGCTGAGGCACACGCTGCTGCTGGGCATCCTAACTGCTTCCTGTCGACGTCCGACGTGCCAGATCCGACGGAGTGCTCGAGCCAGACTTGCGCTTCCAAGGGCTCGACGTCGCACTGTTGTCGCTTTGGTTCGGCACTGTTGTTGCACTTCCTCCCTTGCTGGATTTGCTGAGACGCTTTTCCGCCGTCTTGGTGCACGCCTTGCTCGCTGTCGGCGCGGTTACGTGCACACATGGGACCATGTCGATGGGCTTCGCAGGATTCGGTTGGACTTGAGGGCGCTTGTTCCGGCCGCGTGCTTGTCCTAACCTCGAAAAGCTGCTGTGGCTGGAAGGAGGTTGATGATGGCGGGGCCGCCATCGCGCTTTGAGGTGACGCTGCGGTCGCGAAAAGCGCTTGAAGAAACTGCTGCTGCTCGACTAATTGATTGATGAGCCGGGAGCACTGGAGTAGTCTATCGGAGATCGAGGGCAGCGTTTGACCGGCAAGTGCTTGTCCACCGGCGTGCTGGAACGGGACGCCCGTGTGATAGCTGAAGGACGGTGGCTGCTGTCCGGCGTGTCCCAGGCCTGCGGATAAGCTTCCGCACTTCGGCTGCCGTGTAGGGAACACGGGAGCACCACTTGATGACGCGGTCAACGGCGGCAGCGGCGGGTTGTTTGATGGTGGCGGCTGGTGAAAGCACTTCGCGGCGACGGGAAAATGGCCGTCCGTTGGCCGCTGCTCCACGAGCGTCTCGAGGCCACCATGCGGGGAAAGAAGTCCAAATGGCCGCTCCGCCATTGGATTGTTTGGTGCCGGGTCCATGGTGCTGCTCCTCTTCGCGTGGGTTTCTTTTCGGTGATCGAATCACTCGCGGGAATCACCCGAAAAGAACGCTACTCGTCGCCACTTTTACGTTCTAGTGCGAGGCACCGGTCATCGGGGATAGTCGACCCGATGGGGTAGTGAAACGCGGAGTTTAATTAAACAATACAATAAAAGATGTCTTTATTTGACGAGACTAAAACGTAGAATGAGAACGATACAAGAAAGTCACTGGTCTTCTACCCTGTGATTGTTGTTGCTCAGCTGACATCGCGGACCTGTCAGAACCAGCTGTCAGGGTCGAGCCGGAGGTAAAGCAGTCTGGGTGGCTGCAATGTTGCCAGTCACAACAATCTAATCTAATCTAATCTAATCTAACACAAACGCAGCCAGTCCGATGAAAGCATGCTGGAAAGTCTTGTGATTAGATTACGCCCCAAGCACTTTTCTTGTCATTATTAATAATTGCAGTACATCCGAGAACACCCGAAAATGTATTGCAAAAATTAAAGCGGCCAGCCCTACTACGTTGTGTTTACCGCAGAGAGGATTCTGAGAACGGATCACATTTCACAGAATCTACAGGGAGGAAGGAAGCGTGGACATACCGTACCAAACGCTCCTGTTTACAGTTTCATATGTGTTTTGTATGATGTGTTAAGTGTAAAATATAGTGTGGTTATATAATCAAATAAATATAATAATGCAATATAATGATCATTTAATAAAATCCCTTCACCTATATATAATAACCAAGCACCCAAGCACACAAACAGCGACACAAAGAAATGAAAATGAGCATGCAAAAACAAGACAGCGCGTCCCCGTGGTCAGCGCACTAATGATGCCATTATTTAATTATAATAACCACTCACCCAAGCACACAAACAGCGACATAAAAGAAATGAAAATGAGCATGCAAAAACAAGACAGCGCGTCCCCGTGGTCAGCGCACTAATCGCAATGTTGCCAGTCACAACAATTAGTTTTAATTGAATGTCAAAGTTCTGACCTGCCAACATTAGAGGCACGCTGGAATTAGATGCTGTTCCCCTAGTATTTGTTATATAACTTTTTATAGAAATCATCTTTTCATGAGCTTTTTGTAGCAAAATGTTTGGCATGAGTTTCTGAACAAAACGTAGTACTAGGTTCCTGTCAAACTTTAAATTTTTTACATGTTTCATCACAAAATGTGCATAGTGTCCAAGGGGTGTAAATACTTTTTTTACATACTGTATTTTAAAACAGGAAAATAGATGTTTTATAAATCTCACCCGATTTCTCAGCAACTAATGGTTCGATTTTGAATGTTAAAATATGAAACATTTGTGAGATTTTCGAATCGTTTCGAAAACAATATTTTTATTCTTTTTAATTTAGACTAATATTTCAAATGGTTTAAACATCCAACATTATGTCCTCTTCAAATATTATTCTTGATTTTGAAAAGATTAGAATTTTATGAATGTTTCATAATTTAATATTGAATATCGGACCATTATTTTCTGAGATATCGACATTAGAAAATTGTGGGTTTTTTGGTGAGACTTATTGGAAAACTTCAATTTTCCTGTTTTTAAATCTTTGCATGGCAATATCTCAGTAACTAAGGGTCGTATCAACAAAGTTCAAAAAAGCAATATATAGAGAATTTCCTTAGCTTTTCAAAAATATATTTTTTTATATTGGGCAAAAATGGGCACTTATTTACCCCCGAAAATGATGATATCCCAAGTAACATTTTTTTCCAGGAGTTCTACAAGAGCTCTTCATGATAGGTACAGCATAGCAGTTTGGACCGCGGTAGGATAAAATTCTCTTCAAAACTTCTTCAGGAGATTGGAAGAGTACTTGAAGATAGTTTTATCCTACCGCGGTCCAAACTGCTATGCTGAAGCTATCTTGAAGAGCTTTTCTGGAACTCCTGGAAAAAATGTTACTTGGGATATGGCCATCACAACCCATTAGATGTTTGTTTGAGAAAGTTTAATGACGTTCATTCATGTTTTGATTTTATTGTATCTAAAAATGTGTTCAAATCTAGAATAAGTTCATAGTTTTTTAAGAAAGTAGACTGTGCATCATATTGATGGAGGTGTTGACAAATAAATAAATAAATATTCATCAGGTTCACATTTTTACACCATTTCCATTTCCTTTCAAAAAAATGAATTTTGGAATTTTGAAAATGTGGTAGGTTGAATATTACCTCTTTTTTGAGTTATATTAGATAAAAAATGTGTCAAAATGTGAACCTGGAGGATATTCATCAAAAACTGATGATAATTCATCATTTTCTGGGGTAAAATTTATCATTTTTTTGCAACAAAATCTGTCACCATTTCATGATGAATATTATCATCATTTTTTTTTCTGTGCAGTTCTGGAGATTTGGTGTCTTGAGAAGAGTTGTAGGAAATGAGAAGGGGCAACTTTTGGGCTTGATTGAAAATAAGTGTGGTTAACAATTAGGGTGTTTTTTTTAAATTTTACCTTTGCAAGAATATTGTTGGGAATATTTTTGTGTTTGTTGAGCTTGCCAATCTAAGCACCTTTGTCGAAAACACCAATATTTTATCTTACAATCCACGCCTTCTACGACCAAATTTAGAATTTAGAGAATGCATCTGAGTGCACTTTCAAAAATCAGTTTTTTGAACAAAGCAATTCAAAGTTAAGTTTTATAGAAAAGTGATGTTTGGAGAACTTAAAAAGCCATTCTTTTCCGTTTTCTAAACAGCCAACTTGGACTTAATGTTAAAAGTTACAGCCATTTTAATGCTAAAAGAGGCAATTTACAAACTTCAAACGCTGACTAAATTTCAGAGGTATTTTTTGGTATTTTTGAGATGGACAATAATAAATGTACAGTATTTGATTATGGTTTAGCCTTTTTTTCCTGAGTTAGGTAGTATTTTCCACCAACCAAAATGTTATTTGGCAATCTACAAATTCCCCTTTAATAATAACACTGAAAAAACAATGTTTTATTTGCTTTTGTAATTTGTTGGGTATTATATAATATTTTTGATAAAATATTTGATTTAATGTTCAGTACTTGAATAACAATCAAATTAAACTGAAATTTTCCATTTTCAGATATTGTATTGCAAAAAAAAACAAAGCAAGGGATAGCTCTAATCACGTTCCAAGCAAAAACCTTAACGGCTCAAAGCAGATACCATCAACAGATTGCAGATTGCCCCATTCCGGTGACATTTTGAAATATTAAACTCCCATAAAAGCATAAGTGTCACTCGAAATGGATCATCGCGCTTGGCCGAAAGTGGCATACTTTCGCCACATTCGCAATCTTGGCCAGAGCTCTTCTTGGTGTTTCTTTTCCACGCCTAATCTTGTTTGTTCTACAACTTAAAATTATGTTGTAAACTTTGTTTATGTTTTGTTGACATCTTGTACGGTATATATACGCGGGATTATGACGCGAGCCAAGCAAATAACACGCGCCAAAAGCAAAGGGGCGGCGACGGCGGCAACCAAAGTGGTTTTACGATATTGGTTATGGCCTAAAATAACTGCTCTCACTCTGTTTCTCCAAACAAAATGACACAAAGAAAAGTCACGCCGATATCACCATCATAGTCGCATTATGGTGTATTAATTCCACCATAAATCTGTCAGCCAGAAGCTTTAAAACCTAAAATAGACACTCGCTGCGTTTGGGTGCGAAATGTGGCAATTTCCATTTCACAAAAGTGTGTGTTATTATTTAGAATCTAGTTTTTTGGTTGGATAATGAATTGCTCTCTTGACATTTTTTAGATTTTGTCATTGTTGCTTATTCAAAATCAAGTGGAGTTTTTTTTAACAATTGGTATCAACTGAATATAAACAAGGCAAATCATAATAAATCTACTTACAAACCAGTCAAAACAGCACACCCACAACAACTCTGCGACTTCTCTCCGGCATGCAACAACCTCTCCCTTGACCCTCCCCGTGGCTAATGGGCCAAATTAGGTCGACTTAGCCAATTAGGCGTGACTCATATTGATTCGAATCCCAATTAATGATCCAATTACTTTCGCATTATTTCTTGATTCAGAATAAAGGTTGCGCATTTGACGGCGGCGTTCTAATAACAGAAGCAGCTAAGGGGTACATTGGATTCTTGCTTGTTATGAAAATAAGTTTCAAACTTACTTGGATACTTGAAAAAAAATCTATTGAAGCTGTTTTCCACATTAAAATTTACATTTTCCTTCAAAAGACTTATTTCTATTACTCATTTTTAATTTTTGTTATGTTGCTATGTTTCAAAATCTGATTTCAGAATGTATTTTTATAACTAATTGATAAGGTGTAGTTCAAACTCAGAATCTATTCATACAAAAACGTCTTTTTTAAATCACTATTAACTCTTCAGGGTTAACTCGAATCTTTTTGCAGTTTTCGACAAAGTTGTTTTTTCATACAATTTTACATAGGAATCTCACACTTGACATTAACTGACACATTTAACGCCAACTTTTGGTGGAATTTGTTTGCTTTTTCCAATACAATTACTTTTTTTTTTCATACTAACTTCAACGATTGATAGCAACTAATAAACCTTGACCGACTTGGCTAAACATTGGCACAGTTACATATTCTTAACTAAAGAATTGAGCCAGGGGTTTCTCTTAAGATTTTTTTTTCAATTTTTCATGTCACCCTATTGATCACTCACAATGCCAAACAAAACATAGGGAAAACACTGTTTTAATTCACCACTGCTCGCGTATTTCTCATTTGCATCAAAATTGCGTGTTGCATTTAAATGCAAAACATGCATATACGAGGGCGACCTATAATGAACAGAACCCATTTACCCAACACCGGCACTAATCAAAAATAGTTGACTCACGCGTGCAATTTATGTTGCAAATGTAAAAGCCAATTTGGGGTTGAAGCTTTGTCACCGAGAGCAGGATTGGTAAGTTTCCAGAGATGAAACAAATAGTTTGCTGTAGGGCACTTCAAGTGAACTTTTTCGCACGAATTTGCATCCAAGAAATGTGTCCCTTTAGAGATACGGAACATTCTGCCTCAAGTAGCACCATGATTTCCATCAAGATGGCAAACCACATCAGAGACAAACGTATTTCACACCCTCCACCACTTGTGGTGATCCACATCCCCTCAGCCCTGAACTAATCTCTGTGAAGAGCCTCGACTTTTCTCAAGTCGCTTGGAAATTCGCAAAATTCTGGGTTTTATCTTATTCTAATTTGCTGAGTTGCAAGCACCAATCTACACAGAAAAAAAAGTGTAAAATTACCCGACACGGAAACCTTGTTTTAGACGTAAACTCGCTTCATGTAAATTTGAAATCCGATGTAAATGGTTGAATGCCACATAAACACCCATCATGTAAAATGAGATTGTACGTAACCGGTGAATCTCACGTAAATGAAAAAAATGCTTGCGAAAATCTACAAATTTGAATGGATGAAAAACATGTAAACTGTGAAAAACATTTAAAAACGTTTCATGTAAATGCTAAAATAGTGTAAAATCCCAAAATTTTCCTTGCTTTTGTGTTTGACAGTTAGCAAAATCAAAACAAGTTTGTGCTGCCGCGGGTCAGTTCGGTTGCTCGGAAATGTAAGATTCTTTCCGGCGGACCACTGTTATGGTAAAATTGGCAATCTTTACCGATGGTGGGGACACTTTTGGTCGGTGTTCAGAAACCGATTCCTATTTCCGATTGCATGTGAAGGAAATAAGAAACAGAGAACAAGAGAAAATCGGTGAAGAAATATGGTTAAAATGATATTGAAAGTGAAAATTTGATTTGGATGTTGCAGAAATAACTTTGTCAGCACAAGTCCAGAAGTCTTCAAGAAATGTTTCTGGATCTGCTTATTTCAAAAGGTATGGTCAAAAATAAAGCCGGAAAAAAAATTAAATTCTCACCATTCTTTTTCAAAATAGGTTCCGGAAGCTGAAGTGCACTTGCTTGTTTCTTAACGCCGGGATTAAGGATGTTGTCCATTCGCTGCTGATCCGGTTCTATTAGCTAAAGTTGGTTTGTTTACAACGGGAGACCACTCGCTGCCGATCCAAAAACGTCTTTAGCATTACTTGGAAGTGCCATCGTTAAGAATCAACACCAAAACAGGTATGTGGAAACACTAATTTGATTCAGTTTCAATCATCAAATGTTTTTGTCCAGGTGGAAATGGTTTCCAGCAAGTGTTATTTTGACTTTTCTGCGATGGTTGTTGTCTTGGGGGACGACGAGTTACTCCAGGGAATACCTCAGTCCAGAAGCAATGCAGTTGCGCCGTCAAACTTGAACTTTCTTGGGTCCTGGCAGGCTTGGAGGACGTTTTCGGACAGCTGGAACACGAGTCCTTGTTAAGCTTCTCGTGGACAATTACCTGGATTGTGTTGGCGAAGCAGCTAGTAGTGGCTTGACCAAAACTAGTCTTTATGCAGCATGTTTAGTTAGGGCTCTTATTCTTTTTGGTAATGTCCTCGCTCACGCGTATCGATAATGTCACGGTACACTCCAAACAGGTGAACACCGGTGCCCGAGAGTGATTCACCGAACACGGAAATGCCGTGGAGTTGCAGAAAACTGACTCGAACATAGCGTCCACATTGTTTTCGGCCAGCATAAGCTGTTGGTTTTAGTTTAGGTCAGTATTGCATCTATTTTAAGAAGTATAAAAGTCTTCCAAGAACTTACCAAAGATCGAAATTGCACGCTTAGCTTTTTATTTCTTTTTAGTCACTATAAATTTACAAAAACGGTTCTTATTTGCAGGAATTTATAAAAGAAAAATCAGCTTGAACTGAAAACTACAAACATAACTGAATGTAACATCAAAAACGAAAATAAACAAACTTGGCACGTTGCAGGAGAATTAATTAAAATTGTGACACGTTGTGGAAAAATTTCTCACTAAATTTAGTTTAAACTCATCACTTATTCGGTATTCTTTCAGAAACGTGTTACGTACAAGAACGGTTCATGTCTTGGATAATATAGTTCTGTAACCGGCCACTGTGGGGTGGGTCGAGCGAATATTACACGTTTGTTACAGATCAATAAATTTGCAGTTTAAGTTAGTAACACTTTTGTAATTTTAATTGAAACAATGTAAACACATCAATCGAGTGTGCGTACACGAAAAAAAGTGAGGTTAAATTTTGTACCGGCCAGCAAAACAAATGGTGTGCTAGTGTGTGTGAGATCGGGCTTAGATAGCTCTATAAAAAAGTTTAATTTAATGCTTAAACGTGTATAAAAAATTAATAACTTCTTGACAGTGTACAAATCCGCCCGTTTCTCTTCCAGCGTGTATGACTTGGTGTAGGATTTGTTTTGGTTTTCCTTTTTAGTTTTGTGCGCTGCCTACTGCGATCGCGAGTTTGTCGAGCGTTTTGTTTTTGTTTACGCCAGTACTGCAGACGAAAAACTGGGATTTATCACGTGAAACTTAAAAATTGATTCCGGATAGTGTGGGGTCTCGATTCCAGGGAAAATCAAGGCGTTGCTGTCCAAGGAAGAGTAAGAAACAAAAACAAGTGCCTACTCCTGCGGTATCTTTCGTTTTCACACATCACAGAGTTGTGAAATTAATTTTCGACTTTTTTTTGGTAAGTTGTTTGGCTTGAGTAAGCGTTTTTTTTTTGTTAATCCTTGAATTCTACAGGTGCTTATTGAAATAGGTCATCGACGAGATTAATCATTAGTTGGATGGTCGGGTAAATCGTCGACGGAAGTTCCTACCAGAGTTTGCAATTATGAACTTCTTACGATCAACTTCTGGAGAAGTGGTCCGGCCGTCTTCGTGCCAGTTCCTGTTTCGGTTCGAGACGTGCCTTCTGGTATTACAAGTTGAGTCGATTGGCCGGAATGGAGCAAAAACGCATGCACTACGACCCGCAGGCTTCCATTTGACCGGCAGCTCGGTTCTTTTCTGACAGTTTGGGGTAAGTTTGTCAGGCTTCCATTAGCACATTTTTAACCTTTGGATTTGTTTTTTTAGAACCTCCGGAGACATACAAAGACGTTACCAAGATTTCGTCCACGCAACGAGAGGTTGAAGCGGAGCCAGCATCGAACGATACTGCCATTCACAGCTCGTGGAAACGACTCATCGCTCATACGCTCATTTAGATACAAGTTGGCAGCATGGCCACCACGATAATCCTGCCAGGTTGAATTACGGTCAGCAGATGACGTTTCGATTTAAACCGTAAGTTGAAGAAGTAGGGGAAATGTTCATGCATGTTTTTGCAGGGTAAGGATTCTTTCCGATTTCCATTCAATTTGCTGTTTTTCACTATTCAAACAAATTATTTTTCGAAACTTTTAATCTCTGAGCTTTTTATTACACGATTTTAGTTGAAAACACCTTTTTGCTGTAATTGGACGTCAAAGTAGTGATAGGCCAACCTGCCTGATGGAATTACATGCTGTTCCCCTGTTTGTTATTTATAAATACTCTGATAATAGATATGCGAAAAACTATTCAGTTAGAGTAAGCTCACATTTGTTTGAGGGGCAACAGAAACTTTTATCACTTTACATTTTATCCCGTTGGATTTAGATTTTGGTGTGTTTCTCAAAAGCTTTAACTTGTATTGTTGACAAGCACTTTGCACGCTTTTGTTTCGGATTGTGTTTAAATTAATCCAATACAATACCGTAACCTTGTGTTTCTATGATGCAAACGTGCAATTAAAAATCGCAATGCTTTTGAAAATTACATCAAATCCTAGATTCAACGGGGTAAAAAAAATTTCACCTTGGGTAAATTTACGTATATTTCATCGGAAATTTACATGTTTTCAAAAGGCTGTTTGTTCGGCACATTTACATCGGATGACATTTAAATTTACAATAAATTAGATGTAAATTCGCATCATTAATGACGTGCACTTTTGGTACATCATAAATGATGTAAATTTACCCGATTTTTTTTTTCTGTGTAATCTCGCCGATGGAAAATCTTCCGGGCACGTGTTGAAGGACATGGGGAAAGAAACCACACCGCACTCACATCACATCGGATGCCGATAGAGAAGCCAAAAAAAAACCCATTGAGAAGTTCCGGGTGATTTTGGGTGAGAATGAGAGCGACTTCCCGGATAATCAAGATAATTTTGTTTCCTCGGTGTGAAAATTCCAGCAATAGATAAGGAGCAGTAAGGAGAATGGAGAGAAAAGGGTCTACTCTAGATCATGGAGGACAAAAACTGTACTTACACAGAAAAAAAAAACGAAGAACCACGAAGAAATATATTCACGTTTATAGTGCAAGTGCGCCATACTTATGAATAAACTCCTTCGTGGTTCTTACATTCGTGAACTTAATTCACGATTACGAGAATTGATTTTTTCCGTGTACCTAGAAAACGATATCAAATATTGGCACTAAATACAAAAAAAAAAACATTTTTTAACTGTTTCCAAAGTAATTCAACATGAACATTGTTAAAGTTAAAATAGAGGGCCAAATGGGTAGCACTTAAAAAAAACATTTTTAATGTTTTTTCCCGTAAGTTAGTCTTTGACAGGATTTCAATTGGATGTATGGGCTTAGTGATAAAGCTAAATTACATTGCTTATAATTGAAAAAAGAATATTTTTTAAGGTGTGGGAGAAACCTGGATAGCGAAATTGGATGAACTATCCGTTGAAAATATTTTCGAGACTAAAAAATGAAGTCTGTCATATAGAAATTATTTTTAAAACTGCTTTGTCTTCACAATGATTGGACATAGGCAATGGTCTATATGGAAACTTTTATAAAAAACTGTATGGAAAATCGATTCCTGCGTTCGATTTTTTTAAAATTTTGACTTCTAGACCACTTTAAAAAAAAAACAGTTTTAGTAAATGATTTTTATATTTTGTTAAGGAGAGACCTACCATCCTGCATTTTTCGTCAGTCTTTTGGTAACATTTTAGTCTATTTTGAAAAAAGACTGAACGAAAAAAAAACGTGAAATCATCTTTAAATTTAGCTTTTCAACTTTAGAATCAAAAAATCTCATGTAAGTTGCGTGTATTTTTATTTAAGTGTATTTTTTCAGAAAGCCCGTCCAATTTCCTACAAGTTTGTCTTTGACGACCTTTTGATACGATGCAACGGCTTCGAGATACAGTAATATTTAAATTACAATAAACAATAATATTTAAACAACTTAAGCCTTCCTCAAATGTTATTTTCGAGTACAAATGGCTCCATATTAGAGCGTAACAAAAAAAGACTTTTTGGTGGGCATTCAAGTGTTTATTCCGGTAGGCGTAATGAGCCCAAAGCCAAAATATGAGCTTGATTGGACGTAACAGGAGCTCGGAGAAGACCTTCAAAGTTTGTAATTTTTTCGAAAAATTGACCCCAGCAAAATCAAATGGCGTCTAGGGCGTCACGAGGCGCGACGCATATCTTTATTGCCAGGGCTGATTTTTTGAAAAAAAAAAAATGCAAACTTTGAAGGTCTATACCGAGCTTCAGGTTGCTATAACAATAACAAAAATCACGAGAAATCGATTGGTGACACTCTCAATGGCGGCAAATGAAAGCAAGGGCCCATTTTGCCCCAGTTACCCCATTTTATGTGTTTTTCGTTAATATCTTGAATTGCCGTTGATTTTATACTTTGAAAATATACTAATTTATGTAAAAAATCACGAGAAAACGATTGATGACACTCTCATTGGTGGCAAATGACGGCAAGGGCCTATTTTGCCCCATTTAACCCCTTTAATTGTGTTTTTCATCAATTTCTTGAAATGATATTATTTCCTACAGTTTAAACGCAAATTATTTTCTGAAGAAAATCATAAGGAATCGATTGCTGGTGTTCTCATAAACGGCAAACTACGGCAAAGGCTCGTTTTGCCCCATTTACCCCATTTTATGTATTTATTTTAATATCTTGAATTGCCGTGGTTTCCCAAAGTTATGAAAAAGTTATTTTATACAAAATATCGCGTGGAACTTACGGAAAATGGCGACAAGGTCCTATTTTGCCCCATTTCATGTGTTTTTAGTCAATATATTGAAAGTGTCGTGATTTCTAATAAAGTTTACAAGAATGTTATTGTACAATACATAGTACGTTCAAGATATTCACGAAAAACATCTCAAGAGGGAGTAAATGGGGCAAAATTTGCCCATGTCACCATTTGCCTCAAATTAGAGTGTTCTCAATCGATTCCTCTTGATTTTCTGCATTAAATAACATTTAGAAAACCACGGCAATTCAATATACTAAAGAAACGTTTAAGAACGAAGAAACGGGGTAAATGGGGCAAAATAGACTCTTCTCGTCGTTTGCCGTTTTATGAGAACGCCACCAATAGGTTATACGTGATTTTCTGTATGAAATATTTTTTTTTTAACTTTGGGAAACCACGCCAATTCAAAATATTTAAAGAAAATACATAAAATGGGGTAGATGGGGCAAAATGGGCCTTTTCCGTCGTTTGCCGCTTATTAGAACACCAGCAATCGATTCCTCGTGATTTTCTACATATAATAATATACGTTTAAACTATAGCAAATTATGTCATTTCAAGATATTAGACACAAACACATAAAAAGGGGGGTAAAGGGGGTAAATGGGGTAAAATGGGCCCGTGCTGTTATTTTTTTACAAAAAAAATAAGATACTTTAGAAGTGCGGCAATCTACGGCAGCTGAAGATATTCGAGAAAAACACCTCAAAAAAGGCTAAGTGGGGTAAAATGGACCACTTCCCGTCATTTGCCGCTAATGAGAGTACCACCAACCAATTCGTCGTAATTATTTACATTAAAATTTTTCTTTCGATAGGCAGAAACTGACGGCATCAAAAGATCCGTTTTTTCACCCGTTTTTCCCCACTGTGCACCGAAAAAAAAAAACCCTTGAATGCCCGCCAAAAAATCATTTTTGTTACATCCTACTCCATATACACAGCAATGGCTTATATAGGCCAAGGATAACATGTCTACAAAGTTTCATTGAAATTGGAGGGGGCGGGTACAAAAGTACCAGAAAAATTCATGATTTGAGGTGGAACTGCTCCATACAAAAATTAACGGAATAACCAAAACCTAATTTTTATTTCGTCGAATAAAGTACACAAATAAGTGTTTGAGCTGCTCCCATCGACTGCAAGCCAAAAATCCATCTAATATAAATTCACACACTCGAAAAAGCAACATTTATTAAAGTTAAGTATATAAAGAGATCCAAGATTTCTTAAATTCATTAGAGATCAATTTTCCATAATGAACATTTATTTTTCAGCCACCAAAATCATTTACGCAGCAAATTTACTAAGAATCTTATTCAATAAAAAAATCCTATGAATTTGAAGATATTTTTGTGTGACATTTTGAGTGTATTTTAATAATCCTTTTTTATGTCTGCCTGTGTGGATCAATCGGACCGCGCACTGGACTCACAATCCAGAGGTCACCGGTTCGAATCCCGAGGCGGACGCAAAAAAAATTCTAAGTGTTTATAAAGGTTTTCGGTGCCCTCTCCCCGTGCCATACCTTGACACTTAGGAGACTCGGGAGGCGGAGTCTTGTCGCAAAAAGAACGATAAACGCCTGTGGATCCGTTGACGAAACCGCAAGGTTTAAGAGGGCTACATTATAAGGTGTTTACGTCGATTCCGTTCCGTTTTATCCTAATGTTTTCGAATCATACTTAACTAACTTTTAATAGGGCAAATATACCCATTTTAATCACTCTAAGCCGTTCGACAAATTCTCATCACTTTTGCAGTTTTGCGCTATTAAATCAACATTTTCAGATGTATCAACAAAGAAGAGTTGCTTGCTCACTTTTATTTGAGCTATTTATTACTTTGGAACAGTCAAAAACACTTTATGAAAGCTGTAAATCATGATCAAAGTGCTGATAGGCCGATAATAGAAAAAGGCTGAGAAAGGGTATATTTCCCCTACTTTTGTTAATTTGAGGAAAACTTCTTCATGAGGTACTTTGAAAACTTGTTCCGTTTCTTTTTAAGTCGATTTTTTCTAACTGCCAAAAAATGATCCTATAAATTTCAACCCGGCTATCAAGTTTACGGTAGCTCAACATATTGGCATTTTTGTTTACCCAAACATTTAAAAAAATCAAATAAATCGAAAGGGGTTAATGTAGTCAAAATCGAGTTTTTTACAAATCTTCTTTTTAATAAAAGAAACAATAAAAATTGCAAATGGGTCATTATCCGCCTACTCACAAAGTAGTTATTATTACAAAACCTCTCATACTAGTAATTATTGAGCCACAAAAAGTCTAAACGGGTAATTTTGAGACAAAATTTGCTATTCTTTAAAAAAAAAATACATTCTTAAGTACACAATTGAAATTTAGGGATTCAAATTTCAAAAAACTGGTCAATAATGGTCAAAGTCATCACTTTCTGAAAACAAAATTGTAAAATTTTGATAACTCGTAAAAAATACATGAAAATCTTTTAAGTTCATTAATCCACATATTGGTTGTATCGCCCTTCCGTCACAAGATATTGAAAAAAGGAACTATGTTTCGTGATTAGGGATCAAAATTACCCCTTACAGCAAAGTTTCACAGATATCGAAGAGAGATGACGGAATAAAAAACGAATCGGTGAAGAATGACCCAAATATAATTTGAATACAATAAAACAATAGCATATATTCCTAATTTTCGAGAAGTCCATAGCAAAATACATTGTTTTGCCAATCCTGGTGAATTTTATGAGAATAAAAACATTGGAAAACCTTCATATCATCTCAAAGCAGTTTCATCACGTTAATCAAAAAAATCTAATAAGCTTAACTGCCCCATTTTCATTAGTTTTGGGTTATTGGTGGAGTTTGGTTAAAAATGTTGTACTTTTTCTAAAAAACCTGCAACATCCTGTACTTTGATTTAGAAAACTGGAGGAAATTCTTGCTGTTTTTGCATATGGGACATTTAACGTTGAAAAATACCAAAAAAAGATCCCATCCAAAGTCGTTTTGTGACGAAAAAAAAGGAGCAGCAACACCGGATCTAAATCTCAAGACTTCCCCAGCTTGGCCACGTGTCCATCCCTCCCAAGCCAAAAAAAAAGAAGGCTCGTCGTAGCGAGTAAGACAAGAAGAAAAGCATAAATTACACCACCCACGCAGCACCAGCAGTCAGCACACACTCAGTGTGAGGGGTGAAAAAGTGGAAAACAACGCACAAAAAACGAACATTTCTTGGGCCAAGGGGTAGGGGGGGGGGGGGGGACGGGGTGAAATCATCAGCACTTTGGCCTCTGCGGGTGAAAGCGAACCAGTCAGCACTCTGTTGATGCTGCTGCTGCTGATGGCGGCTTATGGAGCTATTTTCCCTCAACAAGCCTAGGCCCGATGTACTTTGCCCGAGTTTCCCGGTCTCCGAGATGAGCCCAGGAAATAGTCAATTCAGCAGAACGCTTTTCGCATTGTTTGCATCACTTTTATATCCTGTTGAACGATTCTGCCCAGGCGTTTCTAATCCTTCGGCGGAGAGGAAATGAAATATGGCTCCGTTTGCAACAAACGTTTTGGTTTAGTTTTCTTTTTTTGTGGGTTTTTGGAGAATCAGTCAAGGAAAAAGTGAGCGAGAATTAGTAATTTTTTTTGCTCATCAACTTGTGCACGCTAAAATACAGATACATTGTGAAAAATTTTGGATTCAATTTAAAATTTTTGTTTTTTTAAATATACAATTTTATCATGTTCAAAATTTAAAGTGACCAAATTTCCATGAAGTTTTTCTTTTCTGTCTGAAAAAAATTGGCTCAACAGAGACAGATCTCGCCCAGTGGATGTTTAGTTGTCGTACCACACTTCGTGTCGGTAGAAAAAAAAATCGTGAACAGAAAAAAAAGGTGACGGTGTTTCTTGCGTTGGTTGGAATGCTGGACGGTGGAGAAGTCAAAGTAGAGTAACACCGAGGGATTTTCGAGGAGATTTGCGGCCTTTTCATGCTTGCTGCCAGCTTGATGGTTTTTCTTCCTTACTTTTTCAGGATTGTCAAAACATGTGGCGTTTCACGTGTTCAGAACAATTGGGAATATTTTGTATTTATTATATTTTCTTTGACGATGAGAAAAGTTGAAACAAACATGAAGCAAAATTATAACGTAATTTTTTTAAAGCAAAATGCAATTTATCAAGCATTAGCAAAAAGACAAAAGTGATGATTGAAAACTTGATTATGATAAAAAGTCACCCCCACTGACGGTATTTGAAATGTTAAAAAAACTCGCTTATTATATTTTGATAGTACTTGTTTTTTCTCAAGTTTTTCATAAAGAGATAATATATCAAAAAAATAATGAACTTTTCAAAAATAGATGTATTTACACTTCAAATCATGAAACATGTAACTTTTCCTCTCATTCTCGAAAGACGAAACAGCTTAATTTTCTTTACCAAAATAACATCTGACTCTGGAAACACTTTTCAAAACAAATATTGAAAATTTCTACTTTCGAGCACTAATATGGATTCTGAGTGTTAAACTTTTCAGCACTTGTTTTGAAAAGTAATACTTTTCAACATTTTTTTTTTTGAATGTGGATTAACTAAATACATGGACATTTGACTCCACTCAAAAGGATTTTTTTCGGAATTGCAAAAATCGTTGGATCTTGTCGAAAAAAAAACTTGTTGCATAAACAACGATTAAGAAAGCTTGAAAAATAAAAACAATGTCGAATCTGTCAAAATGGTTGCTCGTTGTTGGCTTGAAACAATTCGAATAAATGTAAGAATCCAATCTGCAGTCATTTTTTAAAGCATCAAAGTAACTTTCTTGATATAACGTCATGATTCAAAATCCGGACACTTAGTAGCATATCATTTTTTCATAGCTGGCTAAAAATCAAGTAACATGTTGAAAAAGTAGAAATATCAGTTTTAAGAGAATGCATGCTAAATTTGACTTTTCAAACAATTTTGGCACAGAATTTCAAAATCAAAATGCGTTGTTGTGCTTCGAATCCCAGACACGGATGAAAGCTGATTCGAAATCCGAAAACTTTTGCTTTGAATTCTTGACACTCGATTTTGCTTATGAATCGCACAAATTTGGTCTGAAATAATAGTGAATGACATTCTTTAGGACTCAAACAATCGAAATTTTATATGAAATTTTTGCTAGAATTTAAGGAAATTCAAACCATAAATTTCTACTTTGCCTTCCCGGTGCTTCGGACACCTATGAAATATTTCAGTGAAATGTTTTTGAAATATTTTACAATTTTTGTAAACTTATAATATTATTAGATTTAATTGTTTGGCATTATCTACAGCGTTCAAACAAACTTTAAATAAAAATTTTGGTTAGAATTTAACAAATAACACAGTTTTGGCATTCAAAATGCGAAATAATTCGGAAATTCGAACCAAGACTTTAATGTAATAGAATAATATGGGATCATCCATAAACCACGTGGACACTTTAGGGGGTATGGCGATTGACACGCTCCATACAAAAGTTTTTTTTTGTATGGACAATTGTCCACGAAGGGGGGGGGGGGGTACGAGATTCCCAAAAAAGTGTCCACGTGGTTTATGGATGGTCCCTATACGATAAAATTGTGTTCTCATTGGTATACAATCGATGGAAAAAGTTTTTTTTTTCAATTATTTTTTTTTATTTTTGGCAATCATTTTCTGCTTTAAGTTGAAAATAAATTTACAAAATTTTACCGGGTAAAGGAGCCGATGTCAGAGGTTTGTTGAAAACCTTTTTCGAATGAACTTGAAAAACCATTGTGGATAAATTGAAAAAAAAAAAATTCAAATGTTTAAAAAGAGAATATCTTTCTTATTTTTTGAACTGCTTTGCAATAAAAAAAAACTATATTTAAATATTCCAACTGTCAATAATAAGGCCGTTGCAAATCACGGCGTCTTTTTCAGGAGGGGAGTATTTTTTGAGAAATAGCAAGAAAACTGTCATAGACATATGAAAGTGTGGAACATCCCCGTTCATTTGCGGGGCGAACGAAAATCTTTGGTCGGGAAAAATCAAAGTTATCCTCATTTGATGTTTTTGAACTTTTTTCCTATGGGGCCAAATTTCGTCTATTTCAATTTAGTATTGTTATAAGTCTACATGGGCATGATTTATGGTTCAGATCATATGATTTCTTATGGGAAATGATGCAAGGAACATTTTTCCTGAAGCACGCAAAGTGATTGAAAATAAGGGAAAAAAGTTATAAAGGTTTTGTTGGAAATTTGGGAGATTTTCTGATAAAATTGCACACCTCTTTCCCAAAAACCGCAATGTTTTTGATATTCAGATCATTATTTTGATTAATTCTTTTTTGAAAAATGTTTCTGGGCCCATTGAGTATATAAATCACTACAGGAAAGTGTAATTGGTTAGGTTTATGCTCAACTGTAAGCCACTTTTATGAATTTTGGATTTCAACCGAATCAACATATTTTTGTTTGTTTTTGTTATAAAATGTACCGTTTCCATTAGATTTTAACATTTGAATTAGTCTTATTAAACCTCACAAGAGATCTCGTACTTACATTGAGGTCAGGTGATAATATTGTAAATCAAAATCAAATCAAACCATCCACATTAACGACCCCAGGTCTTTTGTGGTCTCTATTGCAAGTTTCTGCTCGAACCTAGGAGTCCGAAAGCTTGAATGGGGAGAGCACCCAAACCTCTTTCTACTCCAGTGTTTGAACAGACGACCTTTGGATTGCGGGTCCAACCGCCGCCAGCGATTCCACCGGAGTAGGCTTGGTTTGGTGTGTTGTTTGTACTTATGGCATGGAGACGACTCCTACACCTGGAATAACTTAACGGCCTAACAACAACCAAGGCCGGGACCGACATTTTACTTCCTCATCCGATGGAAGGTTGGAGCAGATGGGAATCGAACCCAGAATCATCCGCTTACAAAGCGGACAGCGTAACCATTCGGCCACGCACTGCCACTGTGATCAATTATTTGTGTGTTTTTTAGCAAAACAATTTAATTGTTGTATTGTTCGTTGTTTCAAATTTGGATGCCAGATTTGTTTAGTATGTTAAGCTCAATTATTTGAGATTAAATTAATAGATTTACATACATTTAAACTTTTTAATGATTTTTACGCAATACTTATGTTATTACCAATAATTGCAAGTTCAACTCTGTAGTTTCAATACAAATAATATAGCCCAAATGGAAATACAAATTAACAAAAGGCATAGAAATAGAAACCCTGTGATTGTATTTACACTGCATGTCTCAATAAGATACAAAACATATCATGTGGACCATGTACTCACAAAAAAAAGTGAAAATTTAATGTAAACGGTACATTTTACAACCAAAACACACAAAAATATGTTGATTCGGTGAAATCCAAAATTCATAAATGTGACATACAGTTGAGCTTAAACCCAACCAATTACACTTTTCTGTAGTGATTTATATACTCAATGGGTCCAGAAATATTTCTCAAAAAAGAATTCATCGAAATAATGATCTGAATATCAAAAACATTGTGATTTTTGTGCAATTTTATTAGAAAATCTCCCAAATTTTCAATAAAACCTTTATAACTTTTTTCCCTTATTTTCAATCACTTTGCGTGCTTCAGGAAAAATGTTCCTTGCATCATTTTCCATAAGAAATCATATGATCTGAACCATAAATCATGTCCATGTAGACTTATAACAATACTAAATTGAAATAGACGAAATTTGGCCCCATAGGAAAAAAGTTCAAAAACTTCAAATGAGGATAACTTTGATTTTTCCCGACCAAAGATTTTCGTTCGCCCCGCAAATGAACGGGGATGTTCCACACTTTCATATGTATATGACAGTTTTCTTGCTATTTCTCAAAAAATACTACCCCCCTGAAAAAGACGCCGTGAAATATTTTTCAAAGTTAATGTAGTTAAGTTAACTTTCATAGTTGTCCCGAAAAATCAAGGGCAAAAGATTTTTTTTTTTCAAAAAAAACTGTTAATAGAATCAGAAGTCTAATCAACTAAAAACAGTTTTCAATTAATCTTCCTGCCCTTCAAATAATATATCAACAAACAAAAATGTGTTGTTTTAAAAACCGGAAAAAAACACAAAACATTTAGGATTTTAAAAAAACTGCTCCTGTTTGGTAGAATGGAAAATTTCTCGGAATATTTTTGGAAAAAAGTTTTTTTTTCTTATTAAAAAGGTTTGAAAAAATGAGGCAAATTCTAGTATTATAAACAAAAAATTATGTTTGAGTGAATGGGAACACTCATAAAAATAGCTGTGATGTTTATTTGAAACAACTGCTCACTATTAAAAGAATAGAAAAAATACAAAAAAAATATGGATTTGATTGTAAGAAAGTCTGACTGTTTCTGCACATGCTTAAAAAAGTTGATTCATTGTAAGAAAATTCGCAAATATATCTCAAATTTCGTTTCACTTCTTCCAAATTTGACCTTCTCAAATACGTCGTAAGAGCCATCACGACCTACAAAAATGATTTTGTTTTTCTCTGAAATATATGGTCAATTATTTTTTTTTTCAATGTAGAATGGAAGGAATGTGCAAATGAACTTTTTTTAAAATAGATTGATCGTAAACTTAACAAAAAGGCGTTTAGGACCTATTCAAAACTAGCCCAAGATTTAGCCATTGTAGAATCGAATTTTAATCATCATGTTTCAAAAATGATATTGACGCTTTGAAAGAATGTAAAATGATTTTTTTCAAAATAGAATGTTAAAAATACAAGAGGCAGTTTTTTTACAAGCGAATTTTTTTCTTTTCATAAATCCGCTTTACTCCTTCACTTGACCCTCCCCCAATTCGCAACACTTTTTTATCGGTCCCCCCTCATGACGAGGGTGACAACCTCCCGCGGGGGTGAAAATCTATGATCATCCACCCACCACAACAGCCCTCTTGTGATGGAAATTTTACCCTTACACACACCCGTCCTCTGTTGTAGTCAGCGAAACTGGTACCGGGAGTGCCGTCCCGTTCTTTTGTAAAGTGGCCAAAACGCTACCCCCAAAGCCCCGCCACGGAAGGATGTTCAAAAGTACCATAAATATCCTGATTTTCAATCTTTTAAAGTAATTGAAAACTTCCTCCCGGCTTCGCAAGCGACGACGATGGAGGGGATCGCCTCAAGTGGTGCCTCGAGATTTTTCAGCGCAAAATGCCAGAACCGATAAATTTTCCGTTTTCAAATTCGACAACTTTGGGCCTCTGTAATCATGAATTTGTGATGATCCTCTCTTTCACAATGAAAGCGGTAGAAAGGGTGGGGGGGGGATTTGGCCTTTGTTGTTGAGCATATTTTTGAAAATCAATTTTGCTCCTTTTCAAACTGGTTGAACAGATTTTCCAGACTATTCTCGATTTATGCAGCCAAAGAATGCTTCCTGACGTGGATGGAGTATGCTTGCACACGTGTATGGGTGTTTTGAAGTACTCGTACAAGCATACACTTACACAGCACAGCACACAACTCGTCTCGTTGTCGATAAATTGATTGATTGATGTACGTAAACAAGCCAGATTGTACATTATTCTGTAAACATTCCGCTCTCCAAGGATAGCGATGGGTGGAAGTGGTCTAGCACTATACTGTCTGCAAAGGATGGAAAGGATATTCTAGCAGGACTATCGGAACAACATTTTCAAAATTCACAAATATTTGTTCAAGAAGAAAAATGTATGAAAAATATTTAAATAAGAAATAATTTACATATTCATACAACAAATTAAATGAAACCATTAATTTTGTTCAACCCCATTACCCACATAAAGAACATTTTATGAGCTAAGTACTAAGGCCGTTGCTTATATCTTCAAAGTTCTGTACGTTTTTCATTTTTTTAAGTTATTTGGTTGCAGACTCCCTGCTCCGCTGAAAAGGACTGCATCTACAAAACCCCACGCAGCAAGCGCACATTTCTCCACCCCCTTCGCACCCAACCCAAGCTTTCAAAGAATGCACACAGTCCGTGTGGCCAAATGCAGCGGGTAATAATGTTCACCGTTGCATTTTCCGCCAGGACCAACGCAAGTCTCGGAAATCGATAACGCTGCCCCGGCCAGGTCAGCACGTTGACCTTTCTCACTTCATAAAAACGACGGCTGGATATCGATGACGATGTGGTGTGCGAGGCACCAGGTTGGAGTGACGCGCCGCGACGATTTTCAATCCCTGCGAAACTCTACCCGGGAGTAAACACACCTCTCTACACGACGGGGATGTCGGGATATTCGTTCGCCGCCAAAGTGCCAAAGAGGTGTGCAGCGAGGGTGGTAGGTCGTATGTTCATAGAGTTTCCTCACAATATGGATGACCATTTGAAGTTGGTGCGGAAAAGTGTAGCTGCAACAGACTGGAATGTCCCGAGCAGGCAAATATAAAGAAAACTGTATTTCTGTTCTCATTGAAAATATGTCCATTCTACAAGTCAAATTTAAAAAGAAAAAAATATAAGACATTGTCCATAACTGCTGTTTTTTCTTCATTTCTGGTTAAAAATAACACCGACCAACAAAATATCTGCAGAGGCCAAACTCGAGGGGAACCATGCACTTTGAGGTCCCGGAAATACTTTGAATTTTTCAAAAATATATAGACCAGGCTGAATGGCTTTTCTAAAAAGTTTGTATGGAGAATTAGTGCTTTTCAGCTCTCCTACATATTGAATGCAAATTCTAGATTGTACAAACTTTGGAGAAAAGCCATTCAGTCTTGTCTAAATGTTTTGAAACATTCAAAGAGCACATATTTCTGGGGACCCCAAAGTTTATGCTTCACTTGAGTTGAGCTTACGCAGTCATATTTCGACGTCGTCGTGCTATCTTGTCGCACCCGCCATTTTGACGTTCCGAGGAAAACGCGTTTTAATGTTTGACCTTGAATCAACAAAAACGAAAGCACGCAATGTAAACAATAACAAACACGTTTTGTTTGGCTGACCATTCTGTGCATTGTCCCAAAGTTTGGTTGAAGTTGGTTGCTGGAGTCCCGAGTTATAATTACAAATGTTCACGGTATTCTAAATTGTACGTGCGTCAAACGCATTCTGTCCTGCAATCCCTTTGACCAGTTGTCGCATTTACATCAATTTTCGGGGAGTGACAAGATAGCACGACAAGATTGAACTATTTCCATAAGTAAAGTGACAAAAATGCACGGAGTTTTTTCGGATTTCGTTGAATATCTCAGGATTGAAATCGAATTTTGGGGATCTGTGAAGGTCAAAAGATGAGACATTGTGAGCTGCACAAAATGGCATTCTTTGCTCATTTTGGCCCAAAATGCACGTACGACAAGTCAGCACGACGGCGACGATTTGCACATTTTTGTAGGTCAGTGTAATAGCATAAATTTTTGTAAAAAAATCTTAGTAATTTTCTAGATTTTTTTAATTTTTTGCTATGTTACAACCTATCATTTTCTTTTTTTTATTGAAACATTATTTGTTTAAAAAAATATCGGTTTGTGAATATTCAAAATTGTGGGTAAAATTCTTGATCGATTTGGCGCAGAATTTATGTTCTGATGAGGACAGTACAGAAAAAAAGAAAGTAGAAGTCCGATTTTGTGTTTTGGAATTCGCGGGATAAAATAATTAAAAAAATCCCGGGACTCGGGAATTCGCGGGATGGACGCACTAACTAACACAAAATCGGATGTTTTATCATTCTACTTTTTTCTGTACTGTCCTCATCAGAACATACAATCTGCTGTAGGCGCCAAATCGATCAAGAATTTTACCCACATTTTTTTTCTATTTTATCCCGGGAATTCCCGAAATTAAAAAAAAAATAATCAAATTCTGGTCTGAAAATTCAGATTTGGTTGGGGAAATACATAAACAGCTGGAGTTTTCTGAAGCTGAAGTAAGTAATTGATAAGAGTTTAAAGCAGTATAATTTGGACTAGGGATTTGGATACTTGGGAAAATTGTTAAAATTTTAGTTTGCACATCCACAAAATGCTTAGCGCTTTTTTTCATTATTTCATTATTTCATTGATTTCGGTTAAATCATGAACAGGACATCAAAATCAGTACTCCGATTTGAAAATTTATTGCTCTAAAATCTCCTTTACCATTCATATAATATTACATTGACTGGTATCATTTTATTTGTTATCATTTTTTTTGTTTTTTTTTCTGCATTTTCATTTTTTTTTAAGTTTTTCTGGTCAAGTAATATAAAACAAAATTAATAAAGCAAAAAATATTAACATAAAAGACTTATTAAATTTGAATCACATTGGATTACATTATAATCATTATAAATCCATTTTAAATTATTATAAATTATAAATCATTATAAATCCAAGTCAAACCACAGAGCAAAAAAATCTTTTCAGCTACCTATCTAAAACCTAACGTCCTTTTTTGGATAAAAGTTTAGATTATCACCAATTCATGGTATACAGTGATTCTATGATTTAAAGCTTGACAAACATAACAAATCAATTTTTATTTTATTTTTTTAATACTTCAAACGAAGAGAGCAGAAAATTTCATTAATGTTTTAATGATAATGAAAATCATAACAAGTTGCTTAGATATCATCAGTTCATAAATCGGAGCTGATTAGGCAACACAGAGGAAAAGCTTATTTTCACATTTGATAAATTCTTTACGAAATCGATCTTTATTTTTATTTAATTTTAGTTTTTTTTAATCCGGTACATTTTTTTTATACTCAGCAACTAATAGTCTGATTTTCAATGTTAAAATATGAAACATTTAACAAATTTTCCGATCTTACCGAAAACAACATTTTCAATGTTTGGACTTTTTCAAATGATAGTCTTGACTGAAAAAAGAAATAAATATTGTATTCAAAATGATTGGAAAATTTCACGGTGTTTCATATTTTAACATTGAAAATCAGTCCATTAGTTGTTGAGATATCGACATTAGAAAATTGTGGGTTGTTTGGGTGAGACTTAGGAAACAACAATTTTCTAGTTTTTAAATCTTTGCATGGCAATATCTCAGCAACTAACGGTCGTATCAACAGAGCACAAAAATGCAAAATATAGAGAATTTTCTCAGCTACGACTATTTTCAAAAAAAGTTGCATTAAAATGGCTTTAACTTTAAAACGGTGCACTTCATCAAAATTTCACTGCAACATTTTCTAATTGCAAATTCAATTTAACAGCAAAAAATCAGTTGAAAAATGTTTGCGACCGATATTTCGCTTATTTGAAAACAAGTTTTAATTCAAAAAATCATAAGTCGGTCAAAGATTGTTTGTATATTCTGAAAATTTCTGAAACGATGGCATTTGATGTCCTCTCAAACATATAAAAAAATAAAAAAAATACAAAAAAAATGTTTTTTGCAAATCAAGTCTTAGTAACAAAAAGTGAAATAAAAATCATCAAAAAAATACCATGTATTATTTTTTCAGTGTAATCCATATCAATATCTACAACTTTGCCGAAGACACCGAATCGATCAAAAAATTTCTTCAAAAGATACAGTTTTTTTTTTAATTTTCATATATATTTTTGTGTGGACTGCTGCTGAATTTGTATGAAAAATTATATCGACAAACTAATTATGCCAAATGGCTTCTTTGGCCATACCGAAGGCACCAAGAAAGTTTCAGCCGGATTAAAAAAATACAAAAAAAAAAAAACAAATGACCGAAATCTCAGAGAACTGCTTAACTTAAAAAACTTTAATAGGCAGCCAATTATCCCTTCACCAAAGTCTGAATTATATTGTATAAAATTATCTCAACCTGCTGCAATCACTTTGTTGTTCTGTTCTAAATCGGTCATAATGCAAATAGGGGAAGGTGGGGCAAGACGACCATATGGGACAAGGGGAACAATCGCTCGTACGGCCGTAATTTTTACAATATTGATTATTTCCAGTATGAGGAATTGTTGCCAGCATTGCAATCAACTGATTCTACTTACACATAACTACCAAACCGACGTAAACGCCACGGGACATAAGATTTAATGAAGTTTTTTTTCAAAACCTTTGTTTTCTTATAATATTTAGAATGTACAAAATAAGGCTTAGGGTTCGTTTTAAGGCTTATTTTATCAAACTGCTATTTTTCCTAGATCAGTAGTGCCCCTAGTAATGATTTCAACCTATTATAAAGTATAATTTAACTTTTGGTTAATTTGTTGAGAGCTTTTAAAAAATCTTGTTCAGGTGGGGCAAGTGTACCATATGGATTTTTAGTATGGAAAAAATACGAATCGCTGCAACAACATATTTTATTGAGAAGTAAATACATAACAGTATTTAAAAACTGATAAACAATTGTAAAAAAAATTGTCCATGCAAAATACAGTGATATTATGAAAATTTCCTTTTTTCAATAAAACAAAATTTTTTTTCGTGAAAACGATTTAATTTTTAGCAAAATATTATTATTTGATCTAAAAATGAAAGAAACGTTTCGAATACATTCTAATCTGATGTATCCAAGTGATAACAGTTCCATTGTTAGCAAATTAACATGTTGTTTCATGCATTGTTCCTCTTGCCCCAACGGGTTGTTCATCTTGCCCCACTAGTTGAGTAGAACGTACGGAAAATCAAAATTTCTAAAATCAATTTTTTACATTAAAAAACAGGATTTTTTAAAAACTCATTCTATCAAAGTCTTAGTCAAGAACTGGAATAAGATGATTATTAAAGAATCCGACAGATTTTTAACGTTTTTGACGGGTTTTAACGAGCATTTCCTTAGCTTGTTACACTTGCCCCACTTTCCCCTACTGCGACCAACTACGACACAGATAGATTCATTAAACTCAGGAAAAATCATTGAATGAGAGTTTGGATAATCTATAAAATAATGATTCAGCGTTAAGTTCCAACGAACAATTTTTGTTAACTTGTAATAGCAGATTTTGAATGTTTTTTCAACTATAAAAAGCATTCCACAAACAATTTATTGTGTTGAATTACTATGATTTAATGATATTAAATTTATGCACATATATGATATTTAATTTATGCAAAATTTGTTTATAATTTGTTAATAATTTCGCAAATCGGAAATCGCAAAACTCAACTTTCGATTCCTGGGCAATTGAATTTCTCGAGTTTTGTCACCCCCTAGCCATAAGTTTTTTTTTTAAACTATTTGTTATTAATTTAGTTATTTGATGCATTCCAAAACTCGACAGCTGCAAGGTGTAAAAATGAACAACAGCCAAAATGCTTTCTCAGGTGTCCTAAATGCCAATGAAAAAGAAAACAAGACGAAAAGAAAGAAAATGCTTCCTTTTCCTACTCCAAGGTGCACAAAGCACACAAACACACTCACACGTCCTCTCACTCGGGCACCATTATCGAATGGTACACACAAACACATGCCCGGAGAGCACACACCCGCCGGACGGAAGGGATAAGGATAATAAATAATGCATTAGATCTGATTGATTGACATCCTATAAAGTGTCGAAAAGCTCACCCTATTTTGAAGGGTGTGAGTGTGTGATTATCCAAAAGTCTCACTTGGTGATAGGTTAAAGAAATGAACCTATCTTTTAGGGTTTTATAGTAAATTTGGAAAAAAGTGGATGATGGAAATTTTTTTTCTTAGCTTTGAATACGAAAAAAAATGTTTTGTACATTCAAAATTACACACGTTTTTGAAAAATAGATTTTTTTTAATGAAAATCATGTCATGAAAATGATACTTACTGACATTCAACGCATCGTTGCAGCAGGGCGTTCAGCCAGACATGTTTACTCTGTAAAGAAAGCTAAATTAAATTCCTGCTCTTCAACCGCCACCACCGCCGTAGGCCACGTGTTTGTGAGTAAGTGTGCGCACGATGCAACGTAAATATCTCCTCAACAAATTGATCACTCCATCAGAGTCTGTCCAGTTTGGGGTGAGCTTTATGAGTGGCTGTGTGTTTGTGTGTTAGGTGTGTGCGCTCACTAATTGCATTCTAAGCAAGAGTGTTTGCAATCATGATACGTGCGTGTATTTGTGTACGTGTTTATGACAAGATTTTCTGCTCAATTTGCATTTCCTGGTGAAATGCTGTCGAAAGTGGCAGTTGCAATTAATGTACCCCCTAGGCCCGGTTGCTGTCGATAAACTGTCGAGTGAAGTTTTTTTTTTTCGAAGCTCGTTATAATTGAGCCTGTAATTTATTTGTAGAGCCGCAATTTTTACAGGCAAAAATTAATTATTGAAATTTCATAGAACCCTGTTACAAGAGCAAACACACGCACAGGAGGAGGCGTGGCTGCTCGTTTTGTAAGCGGATTATCATGGGTTCGATTCCCATCTGCTGCAACCTTCCATCGGATGGAGAAGTAAAACGTTGGGTCCAACCTTGGTTGTTGTTAGGCCGTTAAATCATTCCAGTTGTGGGAGTCGTCTCCCTGCTATAAAATGACAAATAACACACTAAACCAAGCTTGCTCCGGTGGAATCGCTGGCGGCGGTTGGACTCGCAATCCAAAGGTCGTCAGTTCGAGCCCTGGGGTGGAAGGTTCCTTGGAGTATTAAGAGGTTTACTTAATCTTAAATGAATAATTTTGTATATACATTTCAATTAAAGTAAATAAACCAAGTTAAACAACCATAAAAATAAAGCCTTTGGATCTTACATTTGTAAGTACATTTGCTCCTACAATTTTGTTCATTCCTGCCAGGTCAAAATTGATGAACTAAGAATTATTATTTTGCACTCTCTCAACACAACTTGCATGTGGACTTCACGGCTGACCCACTGAAAAAATGAAACTCAATAGAATCGCGCATTAATGGACCCCACCTCATCGGCAGCAGTGTCAAGGGCCCTAGAGGTCCACTTTCGTCGTTAGCCCCAACAGTCTCCCTCTCTCTCTCGCGATCAGTTTCTCAGTGTGCGGTGGTTGGTGTCAATCAATCATTTTGTTTCCCTCGTGATTGAAGGTTCGTAGCTGTTTTGAGCTGGCTTTGAATTGCGTTAAATGAAGCGTGCGATGCTTTTTTCTACTCAATATTAACCAAGAATGACAGAATCCAGAAATCGGAATGGCACTTTGTTCCTCAAGTGGGTTTTACAATTATTTTTTTTTTTTTTGCTCCGTTCTATTCAGCACGGTTATATTTCACTGGGAACGGCTCATTGTGTCAAACCGGGAATGAATAATTATCGCTGGTGGAGTGTAAATTTTAATGGCGAAACCATTTGAAACCGTTTTGAGTATAGGACAAAAAATAACCTACCGCTGGTAATGGTTAGGAGTGAGGGAACGTATCGCCATGTAATGGCGATGAGGCTGCGTGTTTTCAAAGATATTTATATAAAAAAATATCTGAGAAATATTGTTGTATGGTTGAATTGATCCAGAAATTGAACAATTGTTTTTAAACAAGGGGTGCCAAATCTCACTGCAGTCTATATTTTGATGCAACCAGCGATTCTTACAGTATATTTCAAATTAATTCCACTAGGCTGGATGCAGACAGTCTTCTGGACACGGATCCTATCGAGCTAGAAATTGTTTACCAAAAGTTGTCCAAGCGTGGTCCTGGAACTAGCTTGAACATCTATTCAAACTATCATCAGCAGCATCGGGAAGCTGTAAAACTGCAACGATGATGATGCTGTTGATTTGAGTCTAGTAGAGGTCTGACTTGAGCTCGACGTGATCGTGCTATCTTGTCGTATGTCACTTTTGCATTTGAATGTAAACAAGATGAATTAAAGACTTAAAGGAATATTTGCATAATTGTATTTAAAGTTTTATTATAAAAAGGTGCTCAAAATATCTCAACTTATGAATGGTTAAACAAAATATTTCAGCAAATAAACAATTAAGTCACTGTACAACAACTACACCAACTCACGCACAATTACTGATGCAAACAATCGCCAGAATGATGTGGGAGAGTTGCTGATGATAGTGAAGTTGTGCTAGTTTCATCCAGTGCGTGGACATAAACCAATGGTCGGTGCCTGTTTGGGCGGATCGGAACGATGATTATTGTTATTGTTATTATTGCTTGTTTGATGAGCTATCTGCAGCTCGTCAAATATTTACATAACATTCTCATAAATAAACAAGCAGCTGGCATTCATGTAACCAACCGGCCTGTGGACCGCTCGCGATAGTGTGGAAGCAGCAGCATTCACGCACGCACTGCGATAGTTTTGACATCAGGGTGCAACACAGCAAAAAAGTTTAAAAAATCATGTCAAATTAGTTATTTTCAAGATTATAAATTTGGATAGAACTTAAGAAACACAAAAAAAATGTTTTGAGATTGTTTTTTTTCGAATAAATCATTATAGTTTTGTGAATTTATCAATAACCTAACTAAAGATCAACTCAAATTAGAAATATTTTACCGTGCTGGAGCTGGTAGTAAATATTAGGAAGGATGCATGGATGGATAGTGGTGGTGACAGGGCTGTCGGTAGGTCTCCGAGGATGACAGGTGCCGCGGTTTAAGTTGTGCCGACCGGGCGGCGTGCGGACTAATCGATGGACATTAATATTTACGGCGGTACACCGCGCATAACTGGTCACCGCACTACATTTGGTGATTTCAATTACGGATTGTTGGTTACATCTGAAACATCATAAACGAAGTAAATAAGTGAGCGACAATAATTGTAAAAAAATAATTCTGAAACTTGATAATACGGCTTAGAAATTGTTAATTGTTTAGATTAAGGAGGTACATACATGTAGAAAATCACACAATTTCATATTATAGAAAATTTATTAAATCCACTTAAAAGATGATTTTCAATCACTCCTGAAAGTTTCATAAAGATATTCCATGATTTAACTGAGTTAGAGACGATTTAAGTTCAGAATTTTGCCATGCGCAAAGCCAACTGTCTAACTTTCTGAGCGTTTTTCTCTGAACACCAAGTTGATTTACGGGTGCCACGATATCTCGAGATGAGATAGACCAAATCGGCTCAAAATTTTGGTACAGACTCGTTAAACCGGTCCCGTGTGCATGGCGAAGCAGATTTTGAAATTTTGAATTTTCAAAAAATACAAAAATCAAAAACTAGCGATTTTGTATATGAAAAACAGAAAAATATTTTTATCTTTTTTTTTAAATAAACTTTTTGAATATCGGCCTTCGTCATGCACAAGGGACCGGTTTAACGAGTCTTCACCAAAATTTTGAGCCGATTTGGTCGAAACAATGTTGAGATATCGTGGCACCCGTTTTTTGAAACTGCTAACTACAAATAGCTATATCTCGGCAATGATACAACCAAATGTCTTCAAATTTGTTTTGTTAATAGATGAAAATGTATATTTTAATGCCCTGAAAACAGATTTTGAAAAAAGTTTAAGTGTGTGCTCAAACCAACCTTTGACATTTTTGCCGATTTACATGTATGTAACCCCTTAAATAAACAAAAGTTTTTACGTTGAATTTCACTTTTTAGAGTATATATTTTTTAATTTTGTACTCCATTCTCGATGCATCAAAGGACATTCAATCACGGAAATTTATTGTTCTCTTTTTTTTCTTAATATTTGTATTCCCTTTTTCGGTTAAAAATAAAATTGAAGGTTTATTTCATATTACATTATTACATTACATTTATTAATAATTCCTAATCGCAAATAAAAAAACAGATAAGACAAACCATTTTTGAGGGTTGTAAGCTCGACGACCAAAAAAAGACAACACCATCACCGGTAGGGGATGAAATGATTAAAAGTCTTCAACTAATTGGGAAACAAGCAACTAATTAGAACCTGATCATAAACAAATGTCTTTTTTTTCGCTTAAGCCCTTAAGCCGCCTATGAACTTTACCGGCAGCATCCGTATACCTGTCGCTCCGGTACAGATTGGTCATTTTAGCTAATAGGCTCGTGAAACCCTTATCCGATTATACTGACTGCGGGACTGAGCTAGTGCCAGTTTTGGGCACAGTAAATACGCACGTGTAATACGAAAAACCCTAGTCACGGTTTCTGCCGGTGGTTTTGGACGGGATCGACCATAAAATTTGACCCTCAAATTAAATTAAGCTTTACGATGTGGCGGTGTGTCTTCGAAGCTAACCCTTTTCCATTTCGTTTTTTTTTAAAGAGGCTTACACTCGTATGGTACATACCGCACGAACCTTCGAACCTTCAAACTAAGAGTCATAAAACAAGTGTGGGGACAGTTCATCTGGCGGTAGAGGAATCGAGTGACACAACACCCCGCATCCGGATCGTTACCGAAACGGCCCGGTCCGATCCGACAATCTATTGACCTAATAATCTAATGAACCACTTGGTAATGAATATATGGGAAACAATAAAGCTAGCGGACGCGGCTGCAAATCATAAAACTTCCGAGGGGGAAATGTGGCCCAGCGATGATGGTGACAAAGACACACTTGACACGAATAAAAAATCTATTAATCTAGCGCATTAGGGGACAGGTCCGTTGTAAATAGTATTTTTTCACACAAAAGATTTTCCCTAAATATATCTTGGAATCGGCGCGTGACACTTGCCAAAGGTGACTAAAAATTTTCGTGATCTTCCACAAATTTTCCAAAGTCAACAAAGTGGTCAACACTGATATCACACCAAACAAAGAAAACGTTCAAAGCCAACAATCGTTGTCTTCACCCTTGAACGATTCCAACTTCCCTTGGTTGGTGTTGAAATGGTTTTCGAAATCTGGCCAGCTCAAGTATCATCTTTCACCACCCTGCTGGCCTGGCGCTGGAAGCAGGAAATCGGCACGTGCCGAACGGATTGTCACATATCTCGGGGTCGGATTCTAAATGGCCCACTTTGTACGAACCTTGCACAAGCGGGGCGCAGCCGCCACCAACGGACGACGTGAAGTGGACAATATTTTGCCCGGTTTCATAGCGAACTCCACATCCCCCGCCAAGCTCCAAAGCAGTGTACCCTGGAGTGTAAATAAAACTCGGGACAATAAATAATTTGTGGTTCAACCCCACCGACGAATCGTTGGTGACTCAGACAGCAATACGAGATGACTAATTTTCAGCTCTTGTATTTTTTTTGCTTAATGCATCGATGGCGTAGAACCTTTTTTTCCGCTATTGTCACGCATGATCTACGGCTAGAGTTGGGTTTCCACTGACAGTCAGTGTTGGGGGAGAGGTGTAGGATCGATTCCATTTTCACACTTCAGCGCCGTGTGACAGATATTCGTTGCGAACCTAGCGGAGACGACACGTGATGAAGGGTAATTGAAAAATAGATTTGACATGCGAGGGACGCAAATGAAGCTTTGATCGGGGTTCAAAAGGGGAGAAACAGTTGAGGAATGCCATTTGATTTCATCAATAGGACAAATATTTTTAAGAATGTTTGATTATGCCTGAAATTAGTAAATCTACCTATGGGAAATATACTCATTTTAAGCCTAAAAAGCGGTCGTGTTTGAATGAGGCTTGATAACCTGGAGTGTTCCTTAAAATTTACTACAATTTCTTTTTATTTTCACTTTTACTAAAAATTTTTCTACTCCTTTCACAAGCATTCAAAAAAAAAATATTTCCCAAATGTATTCTAATCAGACTAGAATGCATTGGGCCATGCTCATTTTTCTATTGTCAGCTTAGTTCTTTTTCCTTCCAGCGCTGTTTTGGGTCTGTTTAGCGCTCCCAAAATTGATGAAATTTTAAGCGAACACTGACGAAAAGTAGCATTTATATAGAAAGTTTCCTGGCATCACTGGCTCACTCCAACAGGCGCTGCTGGTGGTGTTGGTGGTCACCCTTTGTTCTTTGTTTGCCTTCGCTTCTCGCTCGGTTTTCTTCAGCCTTCGATTGGAATGGGTCGTCAAACGTCAAAAGGCTCGGCGCGTTTGTTTTTTCGATGGTGCTTGCTATTTTTTTCATGTTTCGGGATTATTTTTCAAATGAGTGACCAACTAATGTTCAAAAGAAAATGTTGCCGGTAGTTGGAGGCAATTCCATATCTTAAACACTATGAAAACGTTAGCGCAAGTGAAAAGATATTGATGGGAACTTTCGTTAAACAGTTAAGCTCTCATCTTGCAGGTGGAAGTGTGTATCAACAAAATGTTGAGAAATGGTCTCGCAAACTTGAAATTATGATCAAAAGTGCATTAAATTTGATCTTTTTGGCCTGTAAATGACATACATTTGCGTGCTTACTCGAGGCGGTGATGTTACTGGTAAGTTTATAGCCTAAATTGTATTTTGAAGCTTTAATCGAACATCAAACTCTCCATATGATGAAGATAGGTGTTTGATTCGAAAGGTTATATTTCCCCTATTTCATTTATTTGATTTGATTCGAATAATTAAACAATACTTAATTCAAACAAAATTAATCATAACATCGAAATAGTTAAGCAAATTCACAATTATGATCATTTAAAATGATAAAACTGGAGTATTTTACCAGAAAAAATAAATTATTTGTATCCCATAAAATTTCCGAAAATTATTTTTAAATCGTTTTTTTTTCGATATCACACTGGCATTTTTAGACATTATCGGTGTAATCAGATTGTAGAAAATAGAAAGCAGAATAAGTTTAAAAAAATACAAAACTTGAGATAATGTTCAATAACAGCTTGCCAAAGCTTTTTTGCATCAAAATTTGTGTTACAGAACTTTCAAAAGTACGGAAAATAGAGATATATGTTTTTATTGATCCCCTGTTTACAGAATAATTTACAACAAACAAATCTTTAAATATGCAAGTGTATTTCATAAAATACATAGTGATGTTCTTGAAAATTTACTTGTTAGGTAAGGCTTTGTAAATATTTTTTAAATTTCTTGTCCTTCAACTCTTGCCAATGTCAAGGGGATATGAAATTTGAATTCAAAGCCTTATTACCATTTGTATAAAAAAAACTGTTTAAAATACTTTTAACATCAGCTAACTGGGCAGTTGAATCATGGGTGTTAAAAAGAAAAATCAATCACGAAAAAAAACTTTCTGCATCAGAACAAAAACAAAATTTGAAGTAAAGTTTATATCGGCTTAAAAACACGCGTTTTGATTATCGAAAAAAGGTTTCTTGGTGATTTTTATTATATTATATCAATAGAAATGTTTGGGTTCAGAGCAATAAACTGTAGTTTTGAGTTTATGATCGAAAAGTATTAAGCTGTTAAAATAATCCTTTCTTGTATGTTTTTTTTTTGAAACAAATATACCTCAAATACACTGTTCATTTTTGTTAGTTTAATTACAGTGGTCCTTTTGAAACTTTTGATAAAGATGATTGTTTTGCTGTTCATTATTGGACCCCCATAATTGGGTCCTTAAATGAAGCTTAAATTTCTGGTATTATTGTTTACAGCGATAAAGCTTATTTTTCTGAGTACAATGCCCCTTTGTATAACTACCAAGAGGTTAAAATGGGTTTTTAAATCAATTTTGAAAAATTAACCTCGCGGTCATTATTGACAGAAAAGCTCCTACTTGACAACTCGTTCCAAGGGGACCATAGTTGATCCATCGAAAACATGTTTGTCTTGTCAAAAAAAAATGCATTAAAATTAAAAAACGTGATCAGAAATGGTTTTTAATCGTGTTTTTTACCGTTGTACATAAAAATTTACATAGGGCTTTAGTACCAAATTGCTTGAATCTGAGCAGTTCCTGATCATATTTAAGAAATGCTACATGACTTCGACTTACTAAAGTGAAAATGTTAGCCATAAAAAAAATCGTTAAGTCAATCAAAAAAAAATATGTTTTGTTGTGATTGAGCTGTTGGCCGTGACTCATTACAGATGAAATTTTCTAAACACTTGTATTGTATTTTCACATAAAACTTCTAGTGGGTCCTTTATAGAAAAGGAGACCACTAATGGATAATATACCCTTCACCAACAACTTATTTTTAAGGTCATCAGCATTGTTACATTGCTTTTTTTTAATTAAAAGATATACAAGCTATAGGATTCCCTTTCTTTATAGGAAAAAAAACTCTCTTTATTTTACAAAGCTACAAATAATTCAAATGAATTCTTTTGGTAGATTTCTATTCGCTAATGATTTTGTGAGGAAAATTGCTTACGGGATTAAAATAAATTGCTCAGCAATTTCAAAATCTCTTCCGTGAATTTGATTTAAGATTATCCTCTTGATCTATTCAGTGTGCAAATCTTATTTCGATGTAAATCACAATTTCCAATAAAATATAAGTTCACCTTCTTGTAGAAAACCTTTTTCTTCTCAATTTTCTCGTTACCAAGAATGTGTTGACCAGCAATATCCTTGTCGGATCCCCGGTCATCATCATCATCTTCCAACTCCATAAGCCACCACCATGTTTTCTCCATTGGCAACTACATTCTTGATTCAATTACCTGCTCCAAGTGTTTTCCACCTCCTCCGTGATGCGCAATATATCATCCGTGTTTCACACTTTTTATTTTTCGATTTCCAGGTAATTTCTGAACGGAGGAAGCGTGGTAGAACTCGTGACAAAACAAGTTCATCATAAATTCAATTTGTCCGTGGACTTTGGACCGCTCTGGTCTCTCACGATGGATGGGGCCCGGATGCTTCAGCTTCGTCTCAAACTCTTCTACCGGTTCATCTTCATCAGAAATTGGACAAGAACCATCCACGTCGGTGAAAGATGACATCCAGCTTCGAGACAGCGTGGGACCTGGTAGATTCCACAACAAATTATGAAATTATATTTTTTGATATCTTTGCATTGAGATTTTCAATTCTTAAATGTCCCTAATTAAAAAAAAAACCTTAAAGTAAATTAATTTGATAAAGTTTTGAAATAAAAATATTATAGCAATCACGAATGGAACTCACGTAGCATCACCCAAGAAGTCTGGGCCACGTGAAAAAGTCATCGAGTGTCAAACCTGACCTGTCCTCTGAATAGCGTCATTCTGGCTGCGGTCACCACTCCGCTGGCCTGGGTTGGCTGTTGGTGGCTGCTGATGGTGATTATGACACACCGAGACCAGTCAGCCAGCCAGCCAGGGGCCATAATTTATGCGAGATCACATTCGGCTGCCTCTTCAGCGGAGGGGCACCGGTGTCGACACTTTGGTTACTGTGGGGGGGGAGGGGGTGCCCTTGTTCTTGGCCATGTCAAAATTATTATCATCCTGCTCTCGCAGGCTAACCATTCTCACCCCACTGGAATAAAGGTGGAACGCAGGAAAGGAAAAATGTGTGTTTTCAAAACTAAACAAAAAACAAAAATCAAAAATCAAAAAACAAAAAACAAAAAACAAAAAACAAAAAACAAAAAACAAAAAACAAAAAACAAAAAACAAAAAACAAAAAACAAAAAACAAAAAACAAAAACAAAAAAAAAACAAAACAAAAAACAAAAACAAAAAACAAAAAACAAAAACAAAAAAAACAAAAAACAAAAACAAAAAACAAAAACAAAAAAAACAAAAACAAAAAACAAAAACAAAAACAAAAACAAAAACAAAAAACAAAAAACAAAAACAAAAACAAAAACAAAAAACAAAAAACAAAAAACAAAAAACAAAAAACAAAAAACAAAAACCAAAAAACAAAAAACAAAAAACAAAAAACAAAAAACAAAAAACAAAAAACAAAAAACAAAAAACAAAAACAAAAAAAAAAAAAAAACAAAAACAAAAAACAAAAAACAAAAAACAAAAAACAAAAAACAAAAAACAAAAAACAAAAAACAAAAAACAAAAAACAAAAAACAAAAAACAAAAAACAAAAAACAAAAATTTCCAGCTTGTTTCCCCTTGGCGCAATTCGCTTTCTTTTTCTGTACTCTCCCTCAGTTTTCGTGACCATTTCGTTCCACTTTCGAAAATAATTACATTATGCCAAGGCGTTCGATTCTCGAGTTTCCTGAAATTTTGAAATCTGATAGAAAGCAAGCAAACCACCAAGGATCCCAACGCAGATAGGGAGAGAAGGCACTTTATTTCGTATTCCACTCTTGAAGCTCACTGAAGTGCCATTACGATAATTCTTTCTTTTTTTTCTCCTCTTTTGTCATACTGTGGGGCTGGCCGCGTTGAATATGTAAATTTGCTCATTTTTACTCTGGGCAAGCACGATGTTGTTCACTTTTACCGCGCTCTGGGAGTTGGGAGGAGTGTGGCCAGGGAGGTAGAATCTCCACGTGAGACCAAGTGTTTCGGTTGATGCTTCCCGCAGCATAAATTGCACGTGGCTTGAAGATGGACGAATCAATACGGGTCGTCAAGTGGGTACGTGATGCTGGTTGTTGAGGAGAACTTAATGGTTTTCGAGGGTGAGCTGTGAGATGTTCGGTGATGTTTTAATTCAAATGTTAATTTTTGTTGCTACTGCATTAAAGTGCTGAGAAACATATTGTTCAGTTAATGAGAGTGCATTTTTGATTAACAAAAATAACAACGGCTTTGGAAAAAAAAAAATGGTTCGCTATGATGGAAGTTTCATTTGTTTTTTTTGCCTTCCTCACTGAGGTAAGGCTATAATCCTGCTCTGAAAATGAACTTTTGATTAAAAGCTTCTAGACCCACCTTCATGTATACATATCGACTCAGAATCGAAAACTGAACAAATGTCTGTGTGTGTGTATGTGTGTGTGTATGTGTGTGTGTATGTGTGTGTGTATGTGTGTGTGTATGTATGTATGTGACCAACATTCTCACTGAGTTTTCTCAGCACTGGCTGAACCGATTTTGACCAAACCAGTTGCATTCGACTTGGTTTAGGGTCCCATACATCGCTATTGAATTGTTTGAAGTTTCGATAAGTAGTTCAAAAGTTATGTATAAAAATGTGTTTTCATAAATATCCGGATCTCAATTATATGCATGTAAACGATGTCCGGATCCATCATCCGACCCATCGTTGGTTAGGCAATTGAAAGGGCTTTCCAATGAGTCCAAAACATTGAAGATCTGGCAACCCTGTCTCGAGTTATTACCACATAAGTGATATTTATGTACTTTTTTTGAAGCTGGATCTCACTTAAATGTGTGTAAACGATGTCCTGATCCATCATCCGAACCATCGTTGGTTAGGTAATTGAAAGGGCTTTCCAATGAGTCCAAAACATTGAAGATCTGGCAACCCTGTCTCGAGTTATTACCACATAAGTGATATTTATGTACTTTTTTGAAGCCGGATCTTACTTAAATGTATGTAAACGATGTCCTGATCCATCATCCGACCCATCGTTGGTTAGATAATTGAAAGGGCTTTCCAATGAGTACAAAACATTGAAGATCTGGCAACCTTGCCTCGAGTTATTACCACATAAGTGATATTTATGTACTTTTTTGAAGCCGGATCTCACTTAAATGTATGTAAACTATGTCCGGATCCATCATCCGACCCATCGTTGGTTAGGTAATTGAAAGGGCTTTCCAATGAGTCAAAAACATTGAATATCTGGCAACCCTGTCTCGTGTTATAACCACTTCAGTGAAATTTATGTACTTTTTGAAGCCGGATCTCACTTAAATGTATGTAAACTATGTCCGGATCCATCATCCGACCCATCGTTGGTTAGGTAATTGAAAGGGCTTTTCAATGAGTCCAAAACATTGCAGATCTGGCAACCCTGTCTCGAGTTATTACCACATAAGTGATATTTATGTACTTTTTTGAAGCCGGATCCCACTTAAATGTATGTAAACGATGTCCGGATCCATCATCCGACCCAACGTAGGTTAGGCAATTTAAAGGGCTTTCTAATGAGTCCAAAACATTGAAGATCTGGCAACCCTGTCTCGAGTTATTACCACATAAGTGATATTTATGTACTTTTTTGAATCCGGATCTCACTTAAATGTATGTAAACGATGTCCGGATCCATCATCCGACCCATCGTTGGTTAGGCAATTGAAAGGGCTTTCCAATGAGTCAAAAACATTGAAGATCTGGCAACCCAGTCTCGTGTTATTACCACTTCAGTGAAATTTATGTACTTTTTGAAGCCGGATCTCACTTAAATGTATGTAAACTATGTCCGGGTCCATCATCCGACCCATCGTTGGTTAAGCAATTGAAAGGGCTTTCCAAAGAGTCCAAAACATTGAAGATCTGGCAACCCTGTCTCGAGTTATTACCACATAAGTGATATTTATGTACTTTTTTGAATCCGGATCTCACTTAAATGTATGTAAGGGTAATTCTCTACCAACTCACACGAAATCGGGAAAAGTTGCCCCGACCCCTCTTCGATTTGCGTGAAACTTTGTCCTAAGGGGTAACTTTTGTCCCTGATCACGAATCCGAGGTCCGTTTTTTGATATCTCGTGACGGAGGGGCGGTACGACCCCTTCCATTTTGAACATGCGAAAAAGAGGTGTTTTTCAACAATTTGCAGCCTGAAATGGTGATGAGATGGAAATTTTGTTATGTAAAATTAGACGCCCGATTTGATGGCGTACTAAGAATTCCGAATAAACGTATTTTCATCGAAAAACACTAAAAAGTTTTAAAATTCTCCCATTTTCCGTTACTCGACTGTAAAATTTTGGAACATGTCATTTTATGGGAAATTTAATGTACTTTTCGAATCTACATTGTCCCAGAAGGGTCATTTTTCATTTAGAACAAAATTTTCATTTTAAATAACGTGTTTTTCTAACTTTGCAGGGTTATTTTTAGAGTGTAACAATGTTCTACAAAGTTGTAGAGCAGACAATTACAAAAATTTTGATATATAGACATGGTTTGCTTATAAACATCACGAGTTATCGCGATTTTACGAAAAAAGTTTTGAAAAAGTTACTTTTGCGTTTCTCTTTGTTTCGTCGTCCGTGTCTGTCACGGGTGACCATGAATGGCCATGATCGATGACGACCAACTTTTTCAAAACTTTTTTTCGTAAAATCGCGATAACTCGTGATGTTTATAAGCAAACCCCTTATGTCTGTATATCAAAATTTTTGTAATTGTCTGCTCTACAACTTTGTAGAACATTGTTACACTCTAAAAATAACCCTGCAAAGTTAGAAAAACACGAAATTTTAAAATGAAAAATTTTGTTCTAAATGAAAAAATGACCCTTCTGGGACAATGTAGATTCGAAAAGTACATTAAATTTCCCATAAAATGACATGTTCCAAAAATTTTTACAGTCGAGTAACGGAAAATGGGAGAATTTTTAAAACTTTTTAGTGTTTTTTCGATGAAAATACGTTTATTCGAATTCTGAGTACGCCATCAAATCGGGCGTCTAATTTTACACAAAAGTCCCTTTGACACCAAATTTCTATCTCATCACCGTTTCAGGCTGCAAATTATTGAAAACCCTCTTTTTCACATGTTCAAAAATGGAAGGGGTCGTACCGCCCCTCCGTCACGAGATATCAAAAAACGGACCTCGGATTCGTGATCAGGGACAAAAGTTACCCCTTAGGACAAAGTTTCACGCAAATCGAAGAGGGGTCGGGGCAACTGCTGTGTGAGTTGGCGGAGAATTACCCGTAAACGATGTCCGGATCCATCATCCGACCCATCGTTGGTTAGGCAATTGAAAGGGCTTTCCAATGAGTCAAAAACATTGAAGATCTGGCAACCCAGTCTCGTGTTATTACCACTTCAGTGAAATTTATGTACTTTTTGAAGCCGGATCTCACTTAAATGTATGTAAACTATGTCCGGATCCATCATCCGACCCATCGTTGGTTAAGCAATTGAAAGGGCTTTCCAAAGAGTCCAAAACATTGAAGATCTGGCAACCCTGTCTCGAGTTATTACCACATAAGTGATATTTATGTACTTTTTTGAATCCGGATCTCACTTAAATGTATGTAAACGATGTCCGGATCCATCATCCGACCCATCGTTGGTTAGATAATTGAAAGGGCTTTCCAATGAGTCAAAAACATTGAAGATCTGGCAACCCAGTCTCGTGTTATTACCACTTCAGTGAAATTTATGTAATTTTTGAAGCCGGAGTTTACATAATGTATGTAAACTATGTCCGGGTCCATCATCCGACCCATCGTTGGTTAGGCAATTGAAAGGGCTTTCCAAAGAGTCCAAAACATTGCAGATCTGGCAACCCTGTCTCGAGTTATTACCACATAAGTGATATTTATGTACTTTTTTGAATCCGGATCTCACTTAAATGTATGTAAACGATGTCCGGATCCATCATCCGACCCATCGTTGGTTAGATAATTGAAAGGGCTTTCTAATGAGTCAAAAACATTGAAGATCTGGCAACCCAGTCTCGTGTTATTACCACTTCAGTGAAATTTATGTACTTTTTGAAGCCGGATCTCACTTAAATGTATGTAAACTATGTCCGGATCCATCATCCGACCCATCGTTGGTTAGGCAATTGAAAGGGCTTTCCAAAGAGTCCAAAACATTGCAGATCTGGCAACCCTGTCTCGAGTTATTACCACATAAGTGATATTTATGTACTTTTTTGAATCCGGATCTCACTTAAATGTATGTAAACGATGTCCGGATCCATCATCCGACCCATCGTTGGTTTGATAATTGAAAGGGCTTTCCAATGAGTCAAAAACATTGAAGATCTGGCAACCCAGTCTCGTGTTATTACCACTTCAGTGAAATTTATGTACTTTTTGAAGCCGGATCTCACTTAAATGTATGTAAACGATGTCCGGATCCATCATCCGACCCATCGTAGGTTAGGCAATTTAAAGGGCTTTCCAATGAGTCCAAAACATTGAAGATCTGGCAACCCTGTCTCGAGTTATTACCACATAAGTGATATTTATGTACTTTTTTGAATCCGGATCTCACTTAAATGTATGTAAACGATGTCCGGATCCATCATCCGACCCATCGTTGGTTAGGCAATTGAAAGAGCTTTCCAATGAGTCAAAAACATTGAAGATCTGGCAACCCAGTCTCGTGTTATTACCACTTCAGTGAAATTTATGTAATTTTTGAAGCCGGAGTTTACATAATGTATGTAAACTATGTCCGGGTCCATCATCCGACCCATCGTTGGTTAGGCAATTTAAAGGGCTTTCCAAAGAGTCCAAAACATTGCAGATCTGGCAACCCTGTCTCGAGTTATTACCACATAAGTGATATTTATGTACTTTTTGAAGCCGGATCTCACTTAAATGTATGTAAACGATGTCCGGATCCATCATCCGACCCATCGTTGGTTAGGCAATTGAAAGGGCTTTCCAATGAGTCAAAAACATTGAAGATCTGGCAACCCAGTCTCGTGTTATTACCACTTCAGTGAAATTTATGTACTTTTTGAAGCCGGATCTCACTTAAATGTATGTAAACTATGTCCGGGTCCATCATCCGACCCATCGTTGGTTAGGCAATTGAAAGGGCTTTCCAATGAGTCAAAAACATTGAAGATCTGGCAACCCAGTCTCGTGTTATTACCACTTCAGTGAAATTTATGTACTTTTTGAAGCCGGATCTCACTTAAATGTATGTTAAAGATGTCCGGATCCATCATCCGACCCATCGTTGGTTAGATAATTGAAAGGGCTTTCCAATGAGTCAAAAACATTGAAGATCTGGCAACCCAGTCTCGAGTTATTACCACATAAGTTATATCTGTGTTCTTTTTTTCTGGATCTAAAAAAATGCTGAAATGTGTGTCAAAACCACTCATATTACCCATTTTTGGTAAAAAGTGAGGAAGGCATCAACCACATAGGTGGATTAAGTTAGTTTTTTTTGTTTTTTTTTGCACAAAATGTTTATTTTATTTCTCAAATTCATTAAACATAATTTTTGAGCCAATGATGACAACATCATCAATTAAATGAATCAATCATCAGTTGTTTAATCCTCCCCCCATCTCGAGATGCTCCAAGGCTGATTTCCCGCTATTGTCATCGGGTGTAATTAAAATTGCAATATAATAATCAGCGTGAATCGATAAAAAAACAGCAGCGTGGCCAATTTGCATCGAGGGATCTGCCCTACCCGAGGTCCTTGAGCTGTCCTCTCCGGCGGACACTCCCTGGCTTCCGTGAATACACTCACACACGATCATACATCATTCAGTGTAGGAAAAAAAACACTTCCTGCTTACTTTGTGTCAGATGGGAGGCAGTAGAGCTGTCTTGCCCCAAGTGAAAAAAAAAACGTTAAAAAATATAAAATTAAAAAAAGTGGGCAATTCTCCGTCAACTCACACGAAAAAAGAAAAAGTTGCCCAGACCCCTCTTCGATTTGCGTGAAACTTTGTCCTAGGGGTCTCTGATGACGAATCAGAAGTCAATTTTTCGACAGAAGGGCGGTATGACCCCTTTTATTTTCAGCATTTTTACTAACCCGAGCAGACTTAGAAATAACATTTTTTGATATTTGAAAATACTTTGCCAATAACATTTTATGTTATTCAAAACAAGATCTGTTATTCGTCGTTAAGATTTTTATGTTATTGGAATGTTATTGTAATAACTGACTAATAACATTTTTAGTTATTCTTAGAACAAATCTTTGATATTATTTTTTATTAATTTACCAACCAATCCGATCATCCCAATAACAGTTGGAGGTATTCTTCCATAACAAAACATGTTATTCCAAAGTTGTTTTGGCTTTCCCAGTGCTGAAAATGTCAGGGGTCATGACACGAAAATCGGCGACGCTGACGCGAATTTTTCATCTCCATTCACTGAACCGCAAAACCGTGATTGGTGCGCTGGAAGTGGTGACGTGAAGTCGTGATTCTTCAGGTTAATTTTTTGTGTGTGCTTTTCTATCGTTATTCGTATGGGATGAGTGCGTAATTTGTAAAGGTGGTTTTAAAAAATATTCGGAGTGAAAATTGTTTTTTTTTGTGTGTTTTTGGTCATAAATTGTGTGTGCCCGAGCAGACGGAAATAACGTGGGAATAACATTTTTTGTTATTTGAAAATACTAGGCCAATAACATTTCATGTTATTTATAACAATATTTGTTATTCGCCGTTATGATTTTTTTGTTATTGGATTGTTATTGTAATAACAGACTAATAACATTTTGCGTTATTCTTCGAACAAATCTTTGTTATTATTTTTTGTTATTTTAACAACTAATCCGATCATCCCAATAACAATTGGAGTTATTCTTCCATAACAAAAAATGTTATTCCCAAGTTGTTTTGACTTTCAACCAATATCAGACCAAAAACAAATTTTGTGATGATAACATAAACTGTTATTAAGCTCTTATGCAAAAATGGATTTTACAAGAATATTCCATAACATTTTTTGTTATTTTAACAGTATTTGTTATTGAAATGGCATGAATTTTGTTATTACCGTCTGCCCGGGTGTCTTAATTTATTGTTTTGTGATTTTCAAAGCCCTTCCTACATCATCGTTGATCGGAAGGCACGGCGTCGGGTGGATTGTGTTTAAATTTTTCGAGGTTTTATTTATTTGCGGTGAAAAAGCCATTTCTACATGATGATCGAAAGACGCACTGACAATTTGGATCGTCGAGTTAATAGTGGAGCAAAATAACTGTGTGTGAGTGACGGAAATAACGTGGGAATAACATTTTTTGTTATTTGAAAATACTAGGCCAATAACATTTCATGTTATTTATAACAATATTTGTTATTCGCCGTTATGATTTTTTTGTTATTGGATTGTTATTGTAATAACAGACTAATAACATTTTGCGTTATTCTTTGAACAAATCTTTGTTATTATTTTTTGTTATTTTAACAACTAATCCGATCATCCCAATAACAATTGGAGTTATTCTTCCATAACAAAAAATGTTATTCCCAAGTTGTTTTGACTTTCAACCAATATCAGACCAATAACAAATTTTGTTATGATAACATAAACTGTTATTAAGCTCTTATGCAAAAATGGATTTTACAAGAATATTCCATAAAATTTTTTGTTATTTTAACAGTATTTGTTATTGAAATGGCATGAATTTTGTTATTACCGTCTGCCCGGGATTGTGTGTGCTCACCCACCAGAAAGACCTTCCCATATCACCGTTGCTCGGAAGGCTCGCCGACGGGTCTGTTATGAATTTTGTATTTATGCGTGGAAATGTAATTTTAAATATAAGTTATGGTTGTTTTAAGTTTTTATGTTAGGTTTGGCTTTCGGTCTGTTTGGGGAATCAAAACACTTGTATGTTCTCTTCAGCCGACGTTTCGACCAGATTTGGCCCTTTTTCAAGAAATCGAAATGGGAGTTTTTTAATTCCTTGAAAAAGGTCCAAAACGGGTCGAAACGTCGGATGAAGAGAACATACAAGTGTTTTGATTCCCCAAACAGACCGAAAGCCAAACCTAACCTAAAAATTTACTGATACGGTCGAATAAACAGCAGGTTGTTTTAAGTGTTTTGCACAGTCTAGAACCATTCAATTGTTTAAAAATAGTCAAAATAGTGTTTGAAGAGGATTTTACGAGTCAGTCATATGACACGAATTGAGTGAGTGTTACTCATTTTTTCACTCTTTTACTTTAACTCTTTAACTCATTTCTCTTTGTTTCGTCTTCGTGTCTGTCGCGGGTGATGATGAACGTTCATGATCGACGACGACCAACTTTTTCAAAAAAAAATTTCGTAAAATCGCAATAACTCGTGATGTTTATAAACAAACCACTTATGTTTGTATATCAAATATTTTGTAATTGTCTGCTCTACAACTTTGTAATTTATTAATACACTCTAAATAATAACCCTGCAAAGTAAGAAAAAACATGAAATTTTAAAATAAAAAAAAATTGTTCTAAATGAAAAAATGACCCTTCTGGGTCAACGAAGATTTGAAAAGAACATTTCCCATAAAATTACAACAATTTCCCATAAAATTACATGTTCCAAATTTTTTAACAGTCGAGTTACGGAAAATAAGAGAGAGTTTTAAATTTTATTCAGTGTTTTGCCTTCCTCATCTCACTGAGGCAAGGCTATAAAACCACTCGAAAAATGAACTTCTTAAATACACCTCCTAGATATACCTTCACGTATACCTATCGACTCAGAATCAAATTCTGAACAAATGTCTGTGGGGATGTGTGTAGACACGATTTTTTTCCACACGATTATCTCAGAACTGACTGAACTGATTTTGGGATCCGCCTTTTTCTATTCGTTTTGGGGACCCCTAAGACCCTATTGAATTTTAATTTGTTTAGTAAAGTATTTAAAAAGTTATGCCAAGAAAAAGATTTTTGTCGATACAAAAAAGGGTGATTTTTTGCATAACCTCAAAAGGCCGGGTCTTTTTGTTTACGCGCGAGAGTCGCGCCAGATGCGAAACGCCCGGTTGCCATATTGCTTTAAATGAGAGTCTGCATGTTTTCTGGAAAAGTCTGTATCAGGTATATATTTTTTTCATAAACTTATTTTCATTATTACTTTGTTAATGTGAGGAAGGTACCACCCACCTAATGGTGGATTAAGAAAGTTTTTTCGATGAAAAATACGTTTTATCGGAATTCACATAAAAGTCCCTTTGACACCAAATTTCTATCTCATCACCGTTTCAGGCTGCAAATTATTGAAAAACCCCTCTTTTTTCGCATGTTCAAAAATGGGAGGGATCGTACCGTCCCTCCGTCACGAGATACAAAAAACCGACCTCGGATTCGTGATCAGTGACAAAAGGTACCCCTTAGGACAAAGTTTCACGCAAATTGAAGAGGGGTCGGAGCAATTGCTGTTTGAGTTGGCGGAGAATTACCCTTTCTATCTTGGAAATTACAACTTGATTTAAATTTTGTATTGATTTTAGAAGAGGCATTCTACGTCAACCCACACTTGCGGACCACTCTTCGATCTGCGCGAAACTTTGTCCTACGAGAACATTTTATTGCCTGATGACGAATTTGAGGTTCATTCTTCAATATTTAGTGACAGAAGGAAGGTACGACCCCTTTTAAATAATTTCAAACAACAAAAATTTGCTACCTAAAATGGTTATGTTTCTGAAATTAATGGTTACCAATTTTAAAAATGTCCTTATTAAAACTTGGCAAATTGGTCAACACAACACTACCTATCTACTTGAAGAGCCGGGATGCGATGTGCGTTAACTTTCACCGGTATTGACCGCGAAGCTGCATGAAGTATCACGAAGAGGAGTGCGACATCGCCGGGGAGTCAATAAAACGTCCCCGCAAGGCCAGTCCGCCATCCGGATGAGTAATGCAGAAATTAATTAAAATATAAAAGCAAATAAAGATAATTTACGCCGACGTTGGCACCCAAATTTTCGGCCACCAAATGTGTGTACGCTCTTTATAATAAGATTTAGTTAAGTTAAACACGGTCCACGCAATAGCCTGCGATTCTTTGAGGCAAAAATCCAACCCGCGAGTTGTGATTTGTGGTGACATTATGGACAACCCGGACCAAATCAAAGCTTCTCGTGTCCAGCCCGTGGAGATTGCGCGGGGTAAATTATTTCAAGTTTTTTTTCTTCTCGCTCAAGCCAATTTCGCGCAGATGTTCGCGGTTACAAGAAAAGATTCCGGGTGGCAATTAACTCGACAGCTCGAATTTGAATGGACAACGACTTGCTAAACGCTTAAGGGCGGTTCCACGTCCATGGCCAAGGCAGCGCAGGAAAGGGGGTTTTCCGCGGCCGAGAGTTCGCAAACTCGCAAGTGCCCGGGTCCGGTGATGAATAATGTTTTCTTCCGAGGAAATTACCGTTGCGTGTGACATATTTATGTATGGTTGTCTCATAAATTTTGCCAACGGTAGTGGCGCGTATGGGCAATCAGTGCAGTTTTCAGAAAAAGTTATGTTTTTTACGTGTTTTGATATAATTGATTCAATTTGTGTTAATCCTTGGGATATGCTTTACTTCCTGATTGAAAGACAAGATTTAAATATAAAAAGGAAAACAATATGTTCCACCTTATGAAGATTTTGTTTCAATTTTTCAGGCAAATTTAGAAATTGGTTCAAGTTTTAATTGATAACTGGGTCAGAATCAGAGTCCGGATTTATTACAGATTTCGTTGGGCGGTATGTGATAAAATAAGTTTTAGGCTTAGGAAAAAAATTCCGTGCAAAAATTAAACAAAGTACTTTTTCAAACTAGTAGATAACAACGCATTAACTTACAAAACTAAATGTGATTCATCAGTCGTGGAAGTCAACGTCGGTCGTTCCAAGCAGCTGATTTAGCCAAATGTGCGACTCGATATGCTTACTTTAATCGATTCCCCTCTAAAGAAAGTTTAAAATTATATGACTAATGATTTATTGCTTCTATTCAAACAGTCACTCTGCTAGCTCACTGTAAAACAAACGAATGATAGCGATCCAACGCAGGCCGCACGATTAAGGTCAACCTCCAAACCATTTGACGCCTTCCTTTTGGACGGCCCTTTTACCCTATGGTCATCAACTGACGTCGCCGCCGGTAGGGGCAGCCCCGTTATTTGCTCGTTCAGTTAAATCTTCCTCACCCTGACTTGAGTGTCAAGCCACTTAATCTATCAGCCAACATCTTCAACTTGGTCAAGTTCGCTGTCGTGAACGCGCGCGGTTTGCTACCAGAGAAAATTACGCACAATTTTTCATCCACGACTTTGAGCCAAACTACTCCACCACTATCTGGGGATCATAACTCGTTGGCGCGCTGAACAGATCAAGTTGACTGTCTCTGTCGAAACGGTTAAGCCGCCGCGGGCTGACTGGTGGCGTTAGACGAGTCGTTTAAGCCGTGTGTAGACGACATCAGCTCTGATTCTGTGGACGCGGCCGCCGCCAAGTGGCGCTTAATAGTTTTGAAACGTCGCGCGACGCGTTTTCCTCGGCTTTGAGCGATAGTGGATAGTGCTTAAAGCCAGTGGGGTAATTGGGGTATATTTGTCCAATTGTATTAGTTTAGTTACAAATTATTTAGATCGGTTTAATAAAATGTTAAATTATAAAACAGATACTCGTTCAACCCCAATTGCCCACTCCAGTAACGCGTACTACAAGCCACGGGCGCGTGCTCCCCGCCGGACAGACCTGACAGTGGAACAACACATCCAGAGCGCGGAGTCCGCACGGTGATTAAATCGAGCCCTACCTCCCCTCATTTATTCCCTCATCCCTACGAGGGGTGACCCCAGCCAGAGTGACTGATTTGATTTATAGCTTTGCCTCTGGGGTCTCGTGGACTCTTGGACTCTCCAACTTGGAGCCCCAATAGTTCGTCAAAACGAAACCCGAGATCAAAAGTGTGCTGTGGCAGGAAACTGGTTTGATTGGATCTAACACGATTACTTTACAACTTTTTAACAGATTTACCTACACAGCTTGGCGCGTAAGTTTTTGACGGGCTGCTGCCGGCAGTGGCTTGTCAGACGACGGAGAGGAAACCAATTTCTGACACTTATTTTGATTTCGGGATCACGACGCGAAGTGTGAGCAAAAGTAAATTATTAACACAGTTGTTAAACATTCAAACCTGACTAATTTGTATGAGGCTCTGCCATTGGACATAAGGAGAGAACGTTCTTACATGAGCAATTCTATATATGGAATCTACCGATTTATGAGCATTTATTTTTTTGTAATGTTTAATTTGATTCAAACTTTGTCGGGGCCTTCCCTGTGACCATAAAAGTAATTTTGATTGATTGGTTCACCCATTCTAGCCTCCATACATCTTTGACATTTTTTGATGAAATTTTCTGATTAATTTAGTGTCTTCGGAATGTTTCTAAATATTGATGAAATCTATTTAGGAAAAAGGCACACAGTTTTTCTTTTGTCATTATTTTTCAATGTTTATGTCCCTTCCCCCCCTTCCCCCCTTCAGAATCGGCCCAAAAAATCAGAGGAAAAAAAATATTTTTTTCGAAAAACTTAAAAATTTAAATGAAAATATAAGTCAAATCAACTGAAAACACTTTGAAATTTATTTACCTGCATTAAAAATCATATTTAGCATGTTGGGGTTCGATCACAAATATTTAGAATTTTTGTATGATTCCAATGTACAGGACTGGAAAAAGTTTTTTTTCCCAAAAAAATAAATCATTGCTTATGTTGCCTTCCTTACTGAGGTTAGGCTATAATCCTGCTCTAAAAATGAACCTTTTACGAGTTTTGACCTCTTCAGTATTTGTGTACTTTTTTATTGTGGATTTTTAGAAAAAAAACTAGATGAAATTTGTGTCGAATCACCAATTCGTCGCCATCGTGCTAACTTGTCGTACGTGCATTTTGGGCCAAATTGAGTTAAGAACGCCATTTTGTGCAGCTCACAATGCCTCACCTTTTGACCTTCACAGATCCAGAAAATTCGATTTCAATCCTGAGATATTCAACAAAAAACGAAAAAACTCCGTGCATTTTTGTCACTTTACATATGAAAGTAGTTTCAATCTTGTCGTGCTATCTTGTCACTCCATGAAAATTGATGTAAGTGCGACAAAAGGCCAAAAGGATTTCAGGCCAGGAAAGTCAGGATGCGTTTGTCGCACATACAAGGTAGACTATCGTAAACTTTTGTAATTATAACTCGGGACTCCAGCAACCAACTTCAACCAAACTTTGGGACAATGCACAGAATGGTCAGCCAAACAAAACGTGTTTGTTATTGTTTACATTGCGTGCTCTCGTTTTTGTATATTCAAGGTCAAACATTAAAACGCGTTTTTCTCGGAACGTCAAAATGGCGGGTGCGACAAGATAGCATGACGACGTCGAATTGTTGGTAAAAAGCGCCCGCCGCGGGATTCGAGCCAGCAACCTCTGAATTGTGAGTCCAGTGGGCAGTCAGATTGATCCACACGGGCGGGTTCATTACTCGTTGTACGACTCGTGCTGAAAAAATCCTCTTTTAACAACTTGTTGCATAAACTACTATTTTCATTGAATTGTTAAAAGTATGGCTTTAAATTTCAATTTTTATACTTTTTTTTTATTTTTGAAGTTTTACTAAAATTTTGCAGTATATCGATTTCTCAAGATTGCGCTCACCCCTGAAAATATTTTTTTTGAAAAGTAAAGAATTTTTTTTTAATGGTCTGCGTCCACAACTGATTCATATACTTGTTCTTAGCTTAATTCTTTAGGATTAGGTTTTTATATAATTTATAATTTTGTGTGCAAATTATACAAAAAATGTAGCCATTTGGCATCATTGGTTAACCGTAAACCTAGGTGACATTGATAGGATTTCAATTTAGTTTTGGAACATTTTCCAGCTGTTACGGTTTTTCTCAAAATTATTTTTAAAACATGACTGGGGTAGGCTCAGCCCGCTTGTATAGTGTCTAAGAAAAAAGAAATCAATGCTTATATTTAATCAAATAAGTTTTTAACCTTTTCAACCAATTATATATACTTTTCAGTTAAAATAGTTTAATAGTTATAACTAGTATTTTTTACATAAAATTTTCGATGAATATTGCATTTTACGAAAAAAAAAAAATAATGCTCTTTATCAACATTTTCTTAATTATCATTAACTAACTATTTGAACTATTGAAAATTATATGAAAACTTTTTTTAAAATACTTTGAAAACTTCTCTACCATGGCCAGTATGATTTCATAGCATTCCGTGCGTATTTATTTTGAACTCTTCATTTCGCAGAAAAAATCAAACCTGTCAATCCCCGGCTATCAAAGTCACCTTGTTTTACGGTACTGTTCATACAAAATGGGCATATGAATGTTTGAAAACCTGTAACTTGAGAAGAGATTTTCTAATCAGTTTGGTGTCTTGTAGATTATGATTAGGACTTAAGGGGTTGCAGACATGTAAATCGGCATAAATGTTAGAGGTTGGCAACGTCATGATTCGAAATCCGGACGCTTAGTAGCAAAACAGCAAAGCAATCCACTTTAACGACCCCCGGGTCTTTTTTGGGCTCTGTTGCATGCAAAATATCTCTTTTCTAACAATTTTTCATCAGAATTCGATAGTTAAAATGACATGTTGTGCTTTGAATCCCGGACACTGATAAAAGCTGATTCGAAATCCGGACACTCGTGTTTTGCAATGAATCGCACAAATTTGGACTGAAATGTTAGTCAATGGCATTCTTTAGGTCCCAAATAAGCTGTTAACATCAAAACAATCGATATTTAATATACAAATTTGCTAGAATTTAAGGAAATTAAAACCATAAATTTCTGCTTTGCCTCCTCGGTGCTTAGGACGCCTTTGAAATATTTCACGTGAAATGTTTCAAATTTTTGGTAATCTTATAATTTTATTTTAATTAATTGTTTTGACATTAACTACAGCGTTTTAACAAACTTTAAATGAAAGTTGATGTTAGAGTTCATCAAATAACCCATTTTTGACATTTATAATGTGAACTTATTTCCAAATAATTGATAAAACAAGATGAGGTGTCCGGGTTTCGAAGCGTCCGGGAACTCGAATCATGACACGTCATGATTCGAAATCCGGACACTTAGTAGCATATCATCTTTGTTATAGCTGGCAAAAAATCATGTAATAAGTTGGAAATGTTGGATTATCATCAGGACGTAGTATAAACAGTCAGTTTCAAGAAAATGCATGCAAAATATGTTTTTTCTAACAATTTTTCAACAGAATTTTTGAATTTAAATGACTTGTTGTGCTTCGAATCCCGGACACTGATAAAAACTGATTCAAAATCCGGACACTTTTGCTTCGAATTCCGGACACTCGATTTTACTTATGAATCGCACAAATTTGGGCTGAAATGTTAGTGAATGGCTTTCTTTAGGTCTCAAATAAGCTGTTAACATTGAAACAATCGATAGTTTATATAAAAATTTGCTAGAATTTAAGGAAATCGGAACCATAAATTTCTGCTTTGCCTTCCCGGTGCTTCGAAAGACTATGAAATATTTCAAGTGAAATGTTTCGCATTTTTGGTAAACTTCAAATTTTATTTCATTAGGAGAGGCCATGGCTGACTGGTCACGGTGTACGCTTTGTAAGCGAATGATCCTGGGTTCGATTCCCATCTGCTCCCAACGAGAAAGTATAGGAAATATAAATCTTGAAACTCTGAACATGAACGAAAAAACTTAATCAAAGTCGCTCTAGTCGGGGTTCGATCCCCCGTCCTTTGGATTGGTAAACAAAAATGCTAACCACTATGCCTTCGCGACTTGGTGAGCTATGACTGGAATTAGGAATACTGTTACTATCAACTATATCGCGCTGGGTCCTTGTCCATTTGACAAGGGTTCGGAAGTTCTAAATAACGTTTGAATCCGATTGGTCCAAACGTTCTTCAGGGCGGGGCTTGTAGATAAAGCTGAAGTATCTCGCGCTCGGCTAGCCAGCGTAGAAATGGGTCACCGAAGCTCGGCAGAGCTAACACCTTCCAAATGCCTATGCGAGTTATTTGCATGTAGATCTAAAAATACATGGAAACAACTCAATTTGTAAGAAGCGACCGCGTGGTCCCGTTTGGTTGGTTGCACACACACACACGCACATTTCAAATTTTATTTCATTTAATTGTTTAGGCATTAACTACAGCTCTTAAAAAAACTTGAATGAAAGTTGATGTTGGAATTCATCAAATAACACAGTTTTGAAAATCATAATGCAAACTTATATCCAAATAATTGACAAAACAAGATGAAGTGTTCAGGTTTCGAAGCGTCCGGGAATTCGAATCATGACGTTAGGCCCATCTCTGTTTTGTCTGTCTTCAATAAGGTATTTGAAAAAAATCTATTTAATCGCTTAACCATTTTTCTAAATAGTAATGATTTTCTCTGTCCCCAACAATACGGTTTCGGGAAAAATTATCTACATCGAATGCTGTTATTGACCTCGTAAATAAGATTCAACTTGACTTAGATAATCGCAATGACGAGATACGAGATACGATACGAGATATCGTAGCACACGTAAAGCAACTCGGTGTTTAGAGAAAAACTAACTTAATCCACCTATGTGGTTGATGCCTTCCTCACTTTTTACCAAAAATGGGTATATTAATGGTTTCATCATTTTTTTAGATCCAGAAAAAAGAACACAATGTATAACTTATGTGGTCATAACTCGAGACAGGGTTCCCAGATCTTCAATGTTTTGGACTCATTGGAAAGGCCTTTCAATTATCTAACCAACGATGGGTCGGATGATGGATCCGGACATAGTTTACATACATTTAAGTGAGATCCGGCTTCAAAAAAGTACATAAATATCACTTAAGTGGTCATAACTCGAGACAGGGTTCCCAGATCTTCAATGTTTTGGACTCATTGGAAAGGCCTTTCAATTACCTAACCAACGATGGGTCGGATGATGGATCCGGACATAGTTTACATACATTTAAGTGAGATCCGGCTTCAAAAAAGTACATAAATATCACTTAAGTGGTGATAACTCGAGACAGGGTTGCCAGATCTTCGATGTTTTGGACTCATTGGAAAGGTCTTTCAATTATCTAACCAACGATGGGTCGGATGATGGATCCGGACATAATTTACATACATTTAAGTGAGATCCGGCTTCAAAAAAGTACATAAATATCACTTAAGTGGTCATAACTCGAGACAGGGTTGCCAGATCTTCAATGTTTTGGACTCATTGGAAAGGCCTTTCAATTATCTAACCAACGATGGGTCGGATGATGGATCCGGACATAGTTTACATACATTTAAGTGAGATCCGGCTTCAAAAAAGTACATAAATATCACTTAAGTGGTCATAACTCGAGACAGGGTTGCCAGATCTTCAATGTTTTGGACTCATTGGAAAGGCCTTTCAATTATCTAACCAACGATGGGTCGGATGATGGATCCGGACATAGTTTACATACATTTAAGTGAGATCCGGCTTCAAAAAAGTACATAAATATCACTTAAGTGGTCATAACTCGAGACAGGGTTGCCAGATCTTCAATTTTTTTTACTCATTGGAAAGGCCTTTCAATTACCTTACCAACGATGGGTCGGATGATGGATCCGAACATAGTTTACATACATTTAAGTGAGATCCGGCTTCAAAAAAGTACATAAATATCACTTAAGTGGTCATAACTCGAGACAGGGTTGCCAGATCTTCAATGTTTTGGACTCATTGGAAAGGCTTTTCAATTACCTAATCAACGATGGGTCGGATGATGGATCCGAACATCGTTTACATGCATATAATTGAGATCCGGGTATTTGTGAAAACACATTTTTATGCATAACTTTTGAACTACTTATCGAAACTTCAAACAATTCAATAGCGATGTATGGGACCCTAAACCAAGTCGAATGCAATTGGTTCGATCAAAATCGGTTCAGCCAGTGCTGAGAAAACTCAGTGAGAATTTTGGTCACATACATACACACACACACACACATACACACACACATACACACACATACACACACACATACACACACATACACACACACAGACATTTGTTCAGTTTTCGATTCTGAGTAGATATGTATACATTAAAAGTCTAGGAGCTTTTAATAGAAAGTTCATTTTCAGAGCAGGATTATAGCCTTACCTCAGTGAGGAAGGCAAAACGCTCACAAAGTTTAACAGCTCACCTTGCGCATGCCAAAATTTCGTCTTTTTCTCAGTTTAATTATGAAATATCTTCATGAAACTATCTGCAGCGAGTGAAAATCATCTTTTGAGAAGATTTTATAACTTCTCTGTAATACGAAATTCTCTAATTTAGCATCTCCTTGACGTTCTCGCTTGCGAGATTTATACTCGAAACTAGGTGTTCAACGGCTTGATTGTTGAGGCAATTGCAAACCTATTTTTACACCTAAGCTTCCATCCACCCTGGGATTCGAACTGACGACCTTTGGATTGTGAGTCCAACTGCCTACCAGCGACTGCACCGAAGCAGGACCCAGATAAACGACTCTTACACGTGGACTGAGCCAACGACCTAACCTCTAGGTTAGACCGGGGCCAACATTTACTTCCCCGTCCGACGGAAGGCGTGATCAGACAAATCTCGTCTCGAAAAATGCCACCGGGACCTTCTGGGATCGAACCCAGGCCGACTGGGTGAGAGGCAACCACGCTTACCTCTACACCACGGGTTCCGTCAATTCTGATTTTCTGATGTTGATCTGATTTCTACATATATGTAACGGGGAATAGTACGCTAAAAATAAAATATTGTTTTTATTTGACTTTAATGACTAATAGTTGAATTTCCAAAATTTGCTGTCTGTTTTAATTTTTTAATATGTTTAAGGGCACTTAGAATGGCATCTTTTGGGAAAGTGTTTGAAATGTTGAAAAATAGGGTACCGGAAATACAAACATTTCAAAATGTTGAAGGGATATCAAATTATACCTCAAATTTTGAAAATGCCGGTTAAAAAAAAGTTCATTGGTTTGTGATAAATTGAGAGAAATACGAGCGATACAAATAATGGGATCAAGTCTCCCCCATTTCCCTATTTATATTTTTCTGTGATTACATGAATTTATTTTTATATACTACAAATGAGATTTATCAAAACCAATTTGAAAATATTTACTTTACTGATAACACTTATCAGTCTAGTCTCAATAACTATTATTATTATTGTAATAATCACTCAAGTTCAAGTACTGTCACAACTTTCCCATGTTTACAATCCGGCTGACACCATAGCCCGGATCGACGTTGGTGGCATTTAAAAACCGAAAACATGAACAAATTGTTGATAAACATTCGCGACTCCATTTTCCACGGTTGTGCATTTTGCACTCGTTTTTTCCCTTCCTCCTTCCTTTCGTTATTGTAATTGCAGTTGGTGTTGTTGCTGCAACCTTTCCTGTGATTTATACGCGCTTAAAGTTATGCGACCATAAACGTCAGAATGTTGTTGGGTAATTGTTATGATTTAAAGGCGCGTGCAGCGATAATTGCTCGCTGATAATCATAAGGCACTCCACTCGGCCCTGCATTGCCCGTGGATCTGGTGGTCGCGTCTTCGTCGTTGCCAAGTTCATCTGGAGATCGAAATGTACCTATTTTCGACCTAATAATTCAAATTTCTTCCTATTTTGAATTGATTTTCCTGATTTTTTTTCCAAAGCATCAAATAAAGTAACATAGTTCGGAACAAAACAACGTACCTTTCAACTGCAACCAGAATACTCCGGCGGAGGTTAAAACCTTTGCCAAGTACTGGTCCCCAAAACTAGCAGCAACAAAGTGTGGCCAAAACGGCCCTCGCTCGACGAAAGATTAATTGTTCACAGATTCGCGCTCATTATCGTTAATAACCCGCGTGCTTAAAAAAAAGGGCCATGTTTTCTCGGTAATTGTTGATATTTAATCGGCCCAGATCATCGTGTTACCGAATGGTAAGGTTGCGCTCTACCGCAGGCTGCTAAGCGATGTATGGTCAGAAGATGGTGAAATCTTGTGGTAGGAATTTGTCACCAAGGTTGCCAAGAAGATGGATAGTTTTACGTGTGATTATTAGAGGGGAAAGACGGCCTTGAAAGATAATTTTTAAATATACCTTTTACAATAGAGATGTTTTTGTGCAATTTAAAAGATATCCTCTACTTAAAAAAAAAACATTAATTTAAATCCCTGAAAACAAGTCACTGCAAAATTTGGAGGCAAACCAAAATTATAACATTTATTCTTATCATTTTCGGTTATCTTAATAATAATCTTTAATTTAAAAAATCACAATTTGCAAAAAAAAGTTTTTAATAAAACTCTCTGGGTGTAATTTCTTCAGAGTTGCGTTAATGGTGGAGCTTTTCTCTCACATGCCTCTTTTTTCTGTCAAATCTAGTCCATCACTTAGGTTTGGAGGTGGGCTGTTGAAAATGATTCCGGTATCATTAAATAAGCATTACCGACAGAGCAGGAGGTGCAAGAAAACGGCTGCTTTGGCTAAAGAACGTCTAAATTGCTTAGTAAAAATGGTTCGTGTTTTTGTGATTGAATTTGAGCGAATGTTTAATGGTCTCTTAGTATTTTGTTTTATTTTATTTGTCTCACAAACTTTTCTCAAGTGGATATCAAAAAAAGTTGAACAATAGAACATAATGTAAAAAATGTTCAGTAAACTTCACAAATGAAAAACAACACCAATAAAACATGTATAATGTATACAACAAAATCTTCTAGAAAAATTCCAAAAAGCAAAAAAACTAGAAAAAAGGAATAACCCAACTAGGAAGGAAAAAAAAACCGACCAAGAACCATCAAGAGGCATCAGGCCAACTACCAAACGGCGAGCAATTAAATAGCCATCAGAGAAGCACGTGCTTGTGGGGCCTGGCCGCCCTAAAGAGCCTTCAATGTTTGGCACATTGTGTGCACTGTTGATTGTGGTGGCCAAGTTTATTTCTTTCGTCCGCCCAAATTTATGCTCCGCTCAGTTCGACAACGCCCGTTTTTTTCAGACTAGCAACTCGAGAAAAAACAGCAAATTGACCAGAAATGACAGAACATTAGCTTAACAAATGGTTTGATTATAAGCTTTTGTGAGTGGGGAAGGCTCTATTTTTTGTGGTTGTTGTTGTTAACTTTTCGTTTTTGAAGTTGTTGCAATCAACTGTAAGTTAAAAGAACGTTGAGTAGAACATTTAGAAGATTACGATGTATTTCAGATGGACGGACACTCACTTATCACAGCATTCACATTAGATTACATACTTTTTAATGTTTACTAATAAAATCAAATAACAATACAAAAAATCACTCATAAAAAAGTTTAAAGAAATAATTTGTATATTAAGCGAAAATCTAAATAAAACTAAAAAAATTATCAAATTTCCATCCCGATAAAATAAATCTTTCTACCCTACTAATTAGCAAAAGTTTTTTTTATGTGACTGAAATTTTAAATTTACACAATCAACAAACGAAAAAAAAAAATTCACAACTTCCATCAAAAAAATTTAATAAAATGTGGACTTTAGCTACATTTTGCTTTTATTTCGAACACATTTTTTTTAAGTCGAAATTCCAAAAATGTGAAACTTATGGACTCATCCTGCAACAAACGTATTGTATAAATAATAAAATTTTATTGTTTATAATTTAGTATAATCTGGGGATGAATGCAAAATTATATCGATATTTACCGTAGTTTTGCAGAAAATAAAATGAGTGTATCAAAAATCTTGGCGCAAAAGTATCATTTGGTTTGAAATGTTTCAATTTGAAAAAGTGTTAACAAAATGGTACCGTAATCTGGGGTGAATCGGGACTTCAGTCTGAATAGGGACAGCAGTTTTTAGAGCACTTAAAGCTTTTATATTTGTAAATGGATGTACACATTTTGTTGATCTGAGTCTGTTCTAACCGAAACCAACCCTAAAAATCAAAATATTGTGCTCCAAAATGGTTAAAACTGCTGTCCCAATTCGCCCCATGTGTCCCGATTGACCCCAGTTTACGGTAGTAATATTGAAGGCAAACTTATTACAAGGGAAAAACAAATTATTTTCAAAATGTAGAATCATTCTTATAAGATATTTTCCACATAATAACTGCTTATATTTTGTTTTTAGAGACATATATGATCCATCAAAAACTCCATTCTACAGAAAAATTGCAAAACAGATTTTCAATATCAGCAATCAACTTTAAACGATAGTAAAAAATTGTAATTTTGCATGTATTATTTTAAAATTGATTTGAGATCAATTCAGATGTTTTTATCAATACAATTTATTTCCAAAGCATTTAAATCAATTCTATGTGTATAATTTTTTATGGGTTTATTTTTTCGTCTCTTTTGTGTCGCTGTTCGTGTGTATGGGGTGATTGAAAATTTTCTGTTAATTTGTGTTTGTTTGTCCAGCAAGTTGTATTGCTGGATTAAGTTTCGCGGTCGAATTAATAGTACATACATTTAAATCCCTAGATACCAACATTATATTTGTTTACTGATTAAAGCAATCCATTTTGCAGTTAGTTTCACGGGTCAATTTGAACATATGATTCAGGATGCAAAAACAAAACACTAGCCCAAAATTAACACCAAATTCAGAGACGCCTACTTTGCCCGACAACTTGAAAATATAAGAAATAAAACCAAAACAACTCCAACCCAAAATCGCCCTATTTGCACCAACAAATAATTTGTTATCAATTCAAATACAACGCCAAACACTTAAAACAAACCCCTAAGTTGGAAGAAAATTGATGCCATCGACAAGTTTTTCACATCAATATTTACTCAATAGTTCGATCAGTAAAACTTTTAGCAAATCCTTTCTCGAGTAAAATGTTTTCTAGAAAGAAAGAATAGCTAAGAACTTAGGAGAAAATCATGCAATATAAAAAGCTGTTTCTAAAAATGTGTAAATTTAAATTACATAGATGGTAATTTAACATTTTTTACATTAATGGCGATAAAAATACACCTGTAGACAACAATTTTTAACCATAAATTAATTCTTAGGAAATAAGTATTGTTTAGGTTGGCAGAAAATGTGATGTTTAAATGTTATTTTTTTCGATGTGCATAGTCATTAATTGTGTCATTTTCATTTATAATATTGCCACTTTTATGGAAAAAATATGAAATCATCCATAAAAAGGATAATAAAACAAAAAGCGTAGGGGAGTGTAAGGAGACTCAATCCCCCTTTTTTGTATCGCACGTTACTCTCTCAATTTCCTACAAAACTAATAAACTGCATGAATTGAAAGCTTAAACATTCAACTATGTTTGGCTGATAAGGGTATTAAATCAGATGAACTCTTCAAATCAATCCAAGCGCTTTAAAAAAATATTTAAAGGCGGCATTTTCAAAAGGTTTGGGGTAATTTGATCCCCCTTGCAACATGTTGAAGAAATCTTAAGCAAAATGTTTCTTATTAATCTTATTAATTTCTGTAAGTTACAGCAATTTCACATAAAACCTGTACGTTTATGTTCAAAATATAACAAGTTTAGAATGTAAAATATTTGAAAATCTAAAATATTTTCTATTTGACCTGAATTGAGCATGTTCACAAAAGTTGGTTATTTTTGTTTACTTAACATTTGAAAAAATAGTTTAAACTGCAGCAAGTCATCAAACCAAACCAATTAATTTAATTTGAGGATGATTGCTATTACTGTAAAAATGCAGGGATCAAGTCTCCCTTAAGCATTTTTTTTAAACAATTAATTGTAAAAATAGTATGATGAGAAATTAATCGACAAATGCGTAATGGTTTTGTAAATGGTAAGTTAAACCTAAAGTTACAACCCAACCCCGCAGTTAGACGGGCTTCAATTTAAAAAAATCATCAAAAATCCATTTTTCAACCAATTGCAGAGAAGAACTCTTAAAATTTTATAAAACAACAGTATAATAACCTTAATTACATTGCTCATAACTGAAAACAGAATATTTTTTTAAGTGTGTTAGAAATCTGGATATTAAATCGTCGCCATCGTGCTTACTTGTCGTACGTGCATTTTAGGCCAAATTGAGTTAAGAACGCCATTTTGTGCAGCTCACAATGTCTCATCTTTTGACCTTCACAGATCCCCAAAATTCGATTTCAATCCTGAGATATTCAATGAAAACAAAAAAAGCTCCGAAAATTTTTGTCACTCTACATATAAAAGAAGTTTCAATCCTGTCGTGCTATCTTGTCACTCTCTGAAAATTTGATGTAAGTGCGACACAAAGGGCAAAGGGATTTCAGGTCAGGATGCGTTTGACGCACGTACAAGCTAGACTACCGTAAACATTTTTAATTATAACTCGGGACTCCAGCAACCAACTTCAACCAAACTTCGGAACAATGCACAGAACGGTCAGTCAAACAAAACGTGTTTGTTATTGTTTACATTGCGTGCTTTCGTTTTTGTTTATTCAAGGTCAAACATTAAAACCCGTTTTTCTCGGAACGTCAAAATGGCGGGTGCGACATGATAGCACGACGACGTCGAAATCATCTTACGTAAATATTAAAACGAGTTAAATTGAAAAGCTGTCAAAGGCAAACTTATGGAAAATTGGACGAGCTTTCCGGTAAAAATATTTTCGAGACTGAAAAATCAAGTCTGTCATATAGAAAATGCCAAAAACCGCCAAAACAGCGGTTATTTCAACATATTTATTTTTAAAACCGCTGTAGCTTCGCAAGGATTGGACATAGGACAATGGTCAATATGGAGACCTTTATGTAAAATTGTTTGGAGAATCGATTCTAGCTATCGGTTTTTGAAAATGTTGACGTTTAGACCACCTTTAAAAAAAACAGTTTTATTTTTGTATTTTTTTAGGAGAGACATACCATCCTGCATTTTTCGTGAGTCTTTTTGATACATTTTAGGCTATTTCCTGAACGAAAAAAAAAATCGTGACTTCACCTTAAAATTTAACTTTTTAGCATAAAAATTAAAAATTTCCATACAAGTGGCGTGTATTTTTCCTTCGGTGTATTTTTTTCAGAAAGCCCGTCCAATTTCCTACAAGTTTGTGTTTGACCACTTCTTGTTACGATGCAACGGCTTCGAGATACAGTCATTTTTAAATTACAGAATACAAAAATATCTAAATAACTTACGCCCTTCTCAAATGTCATTTTCGAGTACAATTGGCTCTATATACACAAAAATGGCTTATATAGGCCTGAGATAACATGTCTACAAAGTTTCATTGAAATCGAAGAGTGTCGGGTAGAATAGTACCAGAAAAATTCCTGATTTGAGATGGAATTGCTCTATTTGAAAAATATCATGATTTGAATTTGTTAGAGATTAAATAAAATTATTAGTTTTTTGAAATCTCCAATGTTTTCAAATTTCTTCGACAAAGTAGTCGCCTTCGTCATAAAATCGCACATGGATTGACTACTGCTGCCAGGCAAAATACATAAAGTGAGTATGTGTGTGTGTGTGTGTGTGTGTGTGTGTGTGTGTGTGTGTGTGTGTGTGTGTGTGTGTGTGTGTTTGTGCAGAAGAAAGCAAATTATTTTATTGTGTTTCGATAATAATCGAAGCCAAAGTGAAGGCGTCTAGCCGTGGCTAAGCCCCCAGAAAGCCACCCCCTCGTTTCAAATGGCGAAGACTAAGACAATGACGACGGCGACGAGCTTGAGAGTGCTTTTGGATTCGGTCCAGCAGGGAGATGGAAAACAATCAAGCTTCTTGTTTTGGCTGACGACGAGAGGAAAATGGCGGGGAGAGGGCTGGGAAAACTAGAACAAGCCAAACAAAGTTCACTTCACTTTAGTTTGTGGCAGAACGGAGTACACTGTCAAAATGGTGAGTGTTTGTGTGTGTGAGGAGGGGTACACGAGCAGAGAACTAGAGGAAGAGGAAGCTTTAGCCAAACAACTAAATAAGCGTCGGAGAGAGGGATTTGCAAGCGGAGCTTTCGCGCTTGCGATGACAATTTGCTCCAGGGAAACCACATCCGACGAAAGGATTAGAGTCACTCACGTTGGAGGGGGTGGGTGTTTTGAAATTGCAATCAATTTTGAAAGTCCTAGAACGTCCTTTCTATAAAACAACAGGTTATTTCTTATTAATCTTGAAAACTTTTTAAAATCACTTGTTAAAAACTGGATTCAATCAAGAAAAAAATAACAGTCAGGCAACTATGCCAGAAAAGTACCCGTAGACTACTAAGCCCCATTTTAGCGTTACATGGATTTTCAAAAAGCTGTAACTTGGTGAAAATTACATGAAATATCAACTTCATATATACCATTGGATTCGAAAATTAATTAACTTTCAGATAAAAATATTTAATATGGTGGTTTAGGGGGCGGGTCCCCGGGAGGAGCCAAAGGAAAAAAACAGCGTTACATGGAATTCAAGGGCTCAGAGCACATCGTAAAATAACCCAAAATACCAACATATAGGTTTTGGAAGGGAGAACCTCTACTTTAGGGAAAAATATTTAAAACATGTTAAAAATATTTTAACAATTTTAAAAAATAGTTATCGTAACTATTTTTACAAAAGTAATATTCATTTGAACTATAAAGCCAAATTTTGAAGAAATATGGTCATGCGACATATCAAAATTCATGAAATTATTCAAGGAATCGATAAATGAGCAATTCAACCTGATTCGGTTGAACCGTTCAAATAACCGGTACCGGTTTGAACCGATTCCGTGTTTTTACTGCAAATCATGCCATGCGACGTGTCAACAATTTTCAAATAATCTCTACAATCTATTGTTACTGAATATGAACCGATTCAGTGAAACCGGTTCAAACAACCGGTACCGGTTTAAACCGTATTTGTCGTATTTGAAAATTAAACCGTTTGTCGTATTTCAAATTATTTCCTTTGACTGAACAGTCCAACGTACAAAATAACAACCGTTTCCTACCATTAATTGATAAATTGATAAAATAATAAATTGATAAATTGATTAATTGATAAATTGATAAATTGATAAATTGATAAATTGATAAATTGATAAATTGATAAATTGATAAATTGATAAATTGATAAATTGATAAATTGATAAATTGATAAATTGATAAATTGATAAATTGATAAATTGATAAATTGATAAATTGATAAATTGATAAATTGATAAATTGATAAATTGATAAATTGATAAATTGATAAATTGATAAATTGATAAATTGATAAATTGATAAATTGATAAATTGATAAATTGATAAATTGATAAATTGATAAATTGATAAATTGATAAATTGATAAATTGATAAATTGATAAATTGATAAATTGATAAATTGATAAATTGATAAATTGATAAATTGATAAATTGATAAATTGATAAATTGATAAATTGATAAATTGATAATTGATAAATTGATAAATTGATAAATTGATAAATTGATAAATTGATAAATTGATAAATTGATAAATTGATAAATTGATAAATTGATAAATTGATAAATTGATAAATTGATAAATTGATAAATTGATAAATTGATAAATTGATAAATTGATAAATTGATAAATTGATAAATTGATAAATTGATAAATTGATAAATTGATAAATTGATAAATTGATAAATTGATAAATTGATAAATTGATAAATTGATAAATTGATAAATTGATAAATTGATAAATTGATAGATTGATAAATTGATAAATTGATAAATTGATAAATTATGATAAATTGATAAATTGATAAATTGATAAATTGATTAATGGATAAATTGATAAATTGATAAATTGATAAAATAATTATAATTGATCAATTCATAATACAGTCAGACTCAAAATTAATAAAGGCCTGGCAAAATTTATTCAATTCAATTTATCAATTTATCAATTTATCAATTTATCAATTCATCAATTTATCAATTTATCAATTTATCAATTTATCAATTTATCAATTTATCAATTTATCAATTTATCAATTATCAATTTATCAATTTATCAATTTATCAATTTATCAATTTATCAATTTATCAATTTATCAATTTATCAATTTATCAATTTATCAATTTATCAATTTATCAATTTATCAATTTATCAATTTATTAATTTATCAATTTATCAATTTATCAATTTATCAATTTATCAATTTATCAATTTATCAATTTATCAATTTATCAATTTATCAAGTTATCAATTTATCAATTTATCAATTTATCAATTTATCAATTTATCAATTTATCAATTTATCAATTTATCAATTTATCAATTTATCAATTTATCAATTTATCAATTTATCAATTTATCAATTTATTAATTTATCAATTTATTAATTTATCAATTTATCAATTTATCAATTTATCAATTTATTATTTTATCAATTTATCAATTTATGTTAGAAACGGTTGTTATTTTTGTACGTTGACTGTTCAAGTCAAGAAATCATTTGAAATACGACAAACATTGTAAAAGGTTTACATCGAAATATTTTTTTATAAACCAGCTTATGCTAAAAATGATTCTGAACGCAAAGGATTGCATTTTAAATTGATTTCAGCTGATGCACATATATTTCGATCGAAATTTTGAAGTTTTTTGAAATGTCTTTTGCCCCCTGATATTTCGAGTAGATTTCGAAGGGATGGGAGTGACAAAACTATGAAAAATATTTTTAGTAGCCTTATGTAAAACGTTGCATGACCATATCATTACAGTAAAATCATGGAATATATGCGAATCGTTACCAGATTTTTGAAACAGTACAACAAAATCGGTTCAAATTATTCACGAAAACAGGTCGCATTACTTGGATTGCTATAAAATATAAAATTGGTCCTTACCGGTACCGGTAATTGGATCTGGTTCAACCATATTGGTTTAATTTCATTACCGTCATCAGGGGTGACATTGGGTCTGGGGATTGGGATTGGGTCATACAAAAATACTGATATTTGTATGACCCAATCTCACCTCCCAGACCCATTGTCACCCCTGATGACGGTACCAATATAATGATGAGATTATTTGAAAATGTTCGACACGTCGCACTACATGGTTTGTTCTAAAACACGGAATCGGTTTAAACCGGTACCGGTTGTTTGAACCGGTTTCACTGAATCGGTTCATATTCAGTACCAATAGATTGTAGAGATTATTTGAAAATTGTTGACACGTCGCACTACATGGTTTGCTGTAAAAACACGGAATCGATTCAAACCGGTACCGGTTATATGAACCGGTTCAACTGAATTGGTTCAAAATTATCACGAAAAGATTGTTGAGATTATTTGAAGAGTTTCGACACGTCGCAAGGCATGATTTGCAGTAAAAACACGGAATCGGTTCAGACCGGTACCGGTTATTTTAACCGGTTCAACTGAATCGGTTCAAATTTATCACGAAAAGATTGTTGAGCTAATTTGAAGAGTTTTGACACGTCGCAAGGCATGATTTGCAGTAAAAACACGGAATCGGTTCAAACCGGTACCGGTTATTTGAACCGGTTCATTTGAATCGGTTCAAATTTATCACAAAAAGATTGTTGAGCTAATTTGAAGAGTTTTGACACGTCGCATGACATGGTTAGTGATACAACCCGAATCGGTTCAACCGGTACCGGTTATTTGAACCGGTTCAACCGAATCAGGTTGAATTGCTCATATATCGATTCCTTGAATAATTTCATGAATTTTGATATGTCGCATGACCATATTTCTTCAAAATTTGGCTTTATAGTTCAAATGAATATTACTTTTGTAAAAATAGTTACGATAACTATTTTTTAAAAATTGTTAAAATATTTTTAAAAAAACGAAAAAACGAAACTATTGGCACTACGCCCCCCGGGGCATGGCCTTCCTCTAACGTGGGATTTCTGCTCCAGCGCCTCTGACGAGACAGGAGATACCGGGACCGACGTTTTACTTCACCATCCGATAGAAGCTCAGTGGATAAGGCGGGAATCGAACCCGCGTCTCATAGCATCATCGGGATCGGCAGCCGAAGCCGCTACCCTTGCGCCACGAGACCCACTATGTTTTAAATATTTTCCCCTTAAAGTAGAGGTTCTCCCCTTTCCAAAAACCTATATAAGTTGGTATTTTGGGTTATTTTACGATGTGCTCTGAGCCCTTGAATTCCATGTAACGCTGTTTTTTTCCTTTGGCCCCTCCCCCCGGAGACCCGCCCCCTAAACCACCATATTAAATATTTTTATCTTAAAGTTGATTAATTTTCAAATCCAATGGTATATATGAAGTTGATATTTCATGTAATTTTCACCAAGTTACAGCTTTTCGAAAATCCATGTAACGCTAAAATGGGGCTTAGTAACTTGACTGTTAATAAAGGTCGGAAGTTAAATTTTAGTCCAATTTAACTTCTTCGTTTTCTGTGGAATATTTGCACCGAATCATTAAAAAAAACCCCTGAGTTACCAATCTATGACCACGGTTGAACGCTCTCCTCCGTCTCCAGCGAGTGATGCCTGTCCGTCTAAGGAGGGATTTCGGTTGCTCTACACCAGAACCGAATTTTAAGCGTACGTACGTATTTAACGCCACACAAAGCTTCACCGTTTCTCCAGAATCTGAGATAACATCATTGCAAGCTTGACGGCGGTGGGTAAACCTTGCAAAACTCGAAATGCAATATTGTATGGGTAATTCTCTACCAACTCACACGAAATCGGGAAAAGTTGCCCCGACCCCTCTTCGATTTGTGTGAAACTTTGTCCTAAGGGGTAACTTTTGTCCCTGATCACGAATCCGAGGTCCGTTTTTTGATATCTCGTGACGGAGGGGCGGTACCCTTCCATTTTGAACATGCGAAAGAGGTGTTTTTCAACAATTTGCAGCCTGAAACGGTGATGAGATAGAAATTTGGTGTCAAAGCGACTTTTATGTAAATTAGACCCGATTTGATGGCGTACTCAGAATTCCGAATAAACGTATTTTCATCGAAAAACACTAAAAAATTCTCCCATTTTCCGTTACTCGACTGTAAAATTTTGGAACATGTCATTTTATGGGAAATTTAATGTACTTTTCGAATCTACATTGTCCCAGAAGGTCATTTTTCATTTAGAACAAAATTTTCATTTTAAAATTTCGTGTTTTTCTACTTTGCAGGGTTATTTTTTAGAGTGTAACAATGTTCTACAAAGTTGTAGAGCAGATAAAATTTGATATATAGACATAGGGTTTGCTTATAAACATCACGAGTTATCGTGATTTTACGAAAAAAGTTTTGAAAAAGTTACTTTTGCGTTTCTCTTTGTTTCGTCGTCCGTGTCGTCGCGGTGACCATGAATGGCCATGATCGATGACGACCAACTTTTTCAAAACTTTTTTTCGTAAAATCGCGATAACTCGTGATGTTTATAAGCAAACCCCTTATGTCTATATATCAAAATTTTTGTAATTGTCTGCTCTACAACTTTGTAGAACATTGTTACACTCTAAAAAATAACCCTGCAAAGTTAGAAAAACACGAAATTTTAAAATGAAAAATTTTGTTCTAAATGAAAAATGACCTTCTGGGACAATGTAGATTCGAAAAGTACATTAAATTTCCCATAAAATGACATGTTCCAAAATTTTACAGTCGAGTAACGGAAAATGGGAGAATTTTTAAAACTTTTAGTGTTTTTTCGATGAAAAATACGTTTATTCGAATTCTGAGTACGCCATCAAATCGGGCGTCTAATTTTATATAAAAGTCCCTTTGACACCAAATTTCTATCTCATCACCGTTTCAGGCTGCAAATTATTGAAAAACACCTCTTTTTTCACATGTTCAAAAATGGAAGGGGTCGTACCGCCCCTCCGTCACGAGATATCAAAAAAAGGACCTCGGATTCGTGATCAGGGACAAAAGTTACCCCTTAGGACAAAGTTTCACGCAAATCGAAGAGGGGTCGGGGCAACTGCTGTGTGAGTTGGCGGAGAATTACCCGTATACATCGAGCCAGAGGTTCAGTGGAAATGGATGGTTTCCTCGTCCCAGACGGGGGATTTTCCACACTCAGGTTGGCTTTCCTTGCGAGAAAACCAGGTCGCCGGATGTGTGTGTGCAGAACAAACAACTCCATACTCTCGTCGAAACTGATGAAATTGGGTTGCAAGATCTGCGTTTCATTTGATGCTGCGGTTGCTACACTGCTATCCTGCAGAATCTTGCCTCGGAAATAACCAACTAGAAAGCTTGTGAAGGCAAAGTTTTAGCTGACTTTGGTGGTTTTCAAAGTGCGAACCCGATTAGAATCATCCTGCACTGAGGGACCGTATTATGTAGTCTACATGGCGTTCGGAGTCGAAATAGAACCGCTTTAAACGACTATTTTGCCATCTATTTTCAGAATTTATTGAGCATATTTTTGGGGAAACCAGTCTTGAAAATATTGTGCCAAGTTTACCAGGAAATCTGTTGTGAAAAAGGATTTTCAGTTTCTCTGAAAGCTAATAAACTAATAGGCGTGAGTAGTCACTTTCCCTAGTAACGGAATTTTGAAAGTTTTTTATTTGCTTCAAACCCTCCAGTGCTAATTTTTTCGTGTTCAGCTGGCTGAGCAACTATGTTTTCCGAGTTACTTCACCTCTCTAGAGTCTTGTTTTCCTATTAATTCATACTATTTTTATGCGTTCTCTTATTTTGTTTTCAACTTAGCAGTTATCAACGAAATCGATTTTTTTTTTAATTTTAATTTTAGTATTTTTTAATCCGGCTGGAACTTTTAGGGTGTTTTCAGTAAGCCCAAAGAAGCCATGCAACATAAGTTTGTGCATATAATTTTCCATACGAATTTGGCAGCTGTCCATACAAAAATGATGTATGATAATTCGAGAATCTGTATCTTTTGAAGTATTTTTTTTTTGATCGATTTGGTGTCATGTGCAAAGTTGTAGGTATGGATAAGGATTACACTGAAAAATGTTGATACACGGTAAAAAAATTTGGTTATTTATAGACTTGATTTGCAAAAAAACACTTTTTTCTTTTTTTTTATATGTTTTAGGGGACATCAAATGCCAACTTTTCAGAAATTTCAAGGTTGTGCAAAAAATCTTTGACCGAGTTTTGAAGTACTGACGAAAACAATTTTCAACTTCATTTTTCAATATAACATCAAATTTGAAATGAAAAAGAACTTTAGTGCAATTTTGATAAAATGCACTGTTTTCAAGTTAAAGCCATTTTCAGGTTACTTTTTTGAAAATAGTCGCAGTTTTTCATTAATTTAAATTATCGCCCATGTTTTCCCACACTTGAAAAAAAAAATTTGAATAGCTTAGAAAATTCTCTATATTTTGCTTTTATGAACTTTGTTGATACGACCTTTAGTTGCTAAGATATTGTCATGCAAGGTGAATGCTAGGTGAATAATTCGATTATGTTTTACTCCGTAATCTGTACACCCACGTGCATATGTTTTTTGCACGGATTTTAATGCTACAAATACCGGCGCAAAGATTAACCCTCTACTGCTCAATTTTTTTTTCGAAAATTTTTATTCTTCCCTTGTTCAGGAGGTCATTTTGAGCAACTTTTGTTCTACGAAAAACTTTACTTCTCTTGTTTTATGTTTTTCTTGTTTTATTTTTAGTATTTTAATTTGCATTTATCTTGTCTAAAAATGATCATCTAATTCATTTACGGTTTTTTTTTATTATTATTATTTATTTTTTGTTGTACTTTTGATCCTCGGTCCTAACCTGGTCGCAACACCTAAAAGGACCTAATAAAAACAAGTTGTAAAAAAAAATTATCTTGTCTAATTAATGTTTGTTTTTGGTAGTATTTGGCCTATTCTACCACCATCTATTTTTTCATGTTTTTTTTGCCACTTTTTCAATTTTTTGCTTGGTTTTCACATTTCTGCTATAAAATGGCACCATTATCATTTAAATTTAAAAAAAAATACGTAGAGGCATAGTCTGGCACACTAGAAAAATAACTGCATACTTCTTTTTACTTAAAATCTAGGAAATGTTAGTAAAAAACACAGACAAAGTTGACACCAAAAAAAATACATTTTAAAAACATTGGCAAAGTCACATAAAACAAGTAAAACTTCCTACTCATAAATTTTCTAAAATTTCAAGAGTTCTTATTTCCGATGATCAAAAATTGGTTGAAAAATTGATTTTTGGCGATTTTTCAAATCGAAGCCCGTCTAAAGGCGATGTAACGAGGCTGCTGAAGGTCACAACAACAACGATCTTCTCGAGGTCAAGGGTTCGGAGATCAACACCACTACCGATGAAGATCAACCAACGTCGGGGCTGGTCTACGTGGGACGTGTGAAGACTCATCAGTCTAAGCCGAGAGCTAAGAAGAAAGCCCACGGCAAGCGTGGGAAGCGTTGAAATTTAACTGTTATTCGATTTGCTAAATAAATAAATTCATATAAGTAACTTTTTCGTGTAACAACTTGGGGGCTCAACCGAGATAAATCCCAGCTACAACAACATGAGCTACAGTAGATTCAAACCGTGGTTTTCCAAACCGTGCGCACCTAAGTTCAACGGCAACATCTTCAACTACCCGGCGGCTGATTTCATTCAAGACTTCGAAGACTACATTGAATTGGTGCAGTTCAGCTACCGTGTAAACCAGTGGACCAAGCGAAGTGTGTTTTTATCCTGCCTCGAAAACGATGCGAAAATTTGGGCGAAAGTTTTCGGGAACAAATATCGGACCTACGAGGAAGTAAAATTGGCCTTCTTGCGGAGGTTCTGGGGCGAGGACGTTCAGTGACACGTGATGGAAGAGTTTCTGTACGGAACGTATCGACAAAAAGGCCGATGGTCGAAAATGGCCCTGTACTACATTGGGATGCTGCGCCGGATGTCATTTGTGATACCATCACTACCTGATTTATAACCTGAATATAACTGCTACCACTCCAGAGTCGCTTGGCAGTTCTAGCGGGAGGAGATGTAACGAGGCTGCTGAAGGTCACAACAACAACGATCTTCTCGAGGTCAAGGGTTCGGAGATCAACACCACTACCGATGAAGATCAACCAACGTCGGGGCTGGTCTACGTGGGACGTGTGAAGACTCATCAGTCTAAGCCGAGAGCTAAGAAGAAAGCCCACGGCAAGCGTGGGAAGCGTTGAATTTTTACTGTTATTCGATTTGCTAAATAAATAAATTCATATAAGGGTCATTCCAGGTCAACTGAGTACACTTTTGGACTCGACCTTCACCGATTTGGACCAAACTTGGAGGGAACGTTTATCTATCGATAGTTAACAGAAATCCCAATTTTGGTGCTGATTGGACCATCCCTCTATTTTTGGCACCGCCCTCTTTTTTGGCAATTTTCAAAAAAACTTTTTTTTCTTTTAATCATAACTTTGCAACTATTTGAGCAAAAGACTTTCTACAGGTTGCATTTTATAGAAAATTGTCCAAGGAATTCGATAAAAATAAAATTTTAACCCTCAAATGCCCACTAATATTATATTTTAACGTTTTAAGTATAAAAATTCAGTTTTGACCAATTGATTATATTTTTATTTGTTTTATTTTATCACCATCGTGTTCCCGGACAATTTTACATTATAATCAATGTGTATCTCAAACTAAAATGAAATATTGGCGAGATACAGCGATTTTACTTAAAAAAGTTTGATTTTGCACTGCACTCTGTCCTATGAATTCAAATCCGAAATAAGTTTCTCACATATAAAAACCGAATTATGCGAGATTCATTCCTTTTTGTTGAAAAGTACACCATGAACTTCCGAGTGCTGCGCAAAATCAAACTTTTTTCAGTAAAATCGCTGTATCTCGTCAATAGTTCATTTTAGTTTGAAGTCTACATTGATTATTATGTAAAATTGTCCGGGGAACACGATGACGATAAAATAAAAGAAATAAAAATATAATCAATTGGTCAAAACTGTATTTTTATACTTAAAACGTTAAAATATAATATTAGTGGGCATTTAAGGGTTAACATTTTATTTTTATCGAATTCCTTGGACAATTTTCTATAAAATGCAACCTGTAGAAAGTCTTTTGCTCAAATAGTTGCAAAGTTATGATTAAAAGAAAAAAAAGTTTTTTAGAAAATTGCCAAAAAGAGGGCGGTGCCAAAAATAGAGGGATGGTCCAATCAGCACCAAACTTGAGATTTCTGCTAACTATCGATAGATAAACGTTTCCTCCAAGTTTGGTCCAAATCGGTGAAGGTCGAGTCCAAAAGTGTACTCAGTTGACCTGGAATGACCCATAAGTAACTTTTTCGTGTTACAGCGAGGTTGGGTTGTAGAGGGTTAAAATGTTTTCCCTCTTCCCTCCCCAAGCGCCGGAAATTTGTAGAGGGTGTAGGGACACTTTGTATAGACGCCCTTGTTCCCATCACGTCACTGAGGGTATGGAGCGACGAGAAATTAATAGGCGTGCCCCCTCAGCCGAACCTTCATTAGAGAAGCAGGCAATCCATAACTCACAGCGAACGACTAAGGGGACACCCTACCGAGTATATAGTTAAATTGGCGTGGTTTGTCTTTATTGATCTGAATGAATGTTAGTATAGTGAAAGAGAATTATTAATATAGGACAGATCTCACCAAATAAAAAAAATCTTCAGGGGTTGGTCCTTTCCGACCGATTCGCCACGCGTCTTCCAGCTTCCAGAAAAGAAACAGATCTTACCTGACCGGATACTGCTGGGGTGTTGATGTGCTGCTGCAAGCCTTGGTGAATTTCTTTAGCAATCGGTCCTCGGTCCAAATCCAACAGCTCGCTAGTATTTATGAGAGTTCGCAGTTCCCGGCACCTTCTTTTCAATGGCACTTTGCTGGTATCCATGCCCTGACAGACGGACCGGGCCGACAACGGCCCGAAAACCGCCCGACGGCTCGACAAAACGGCCCGAATTCCGACTTCCGACGGTTTGTCCGACGGAATTCGGGCCCTTTTCGTGCGTATATGCAACACTTTGTCCGACGATCGTCGAAATCGACGTTTGAGAAAATTGACGTTGACGGGCCGTTTTCGGGGGCCTTTGTTATTTAGATTGTCCTGCCGCTGTCGAGTGCTTACGTTTCGGATTTAGCTTTAATCAATATATTCAAGACTAACATTTCAAAAAGGCGTAATATTGAATATTTGGCACTTTTGAAATTTTTGTCTTGATTTAAAAAATTAAATTTCGAAAATATTGAATAAAGTGCTTAATTTGAACGGTTACAGATATTGATTTAAACTGACTCGAAACTATATTAAGATCATTCGATTAAATATTATCTTGTTATTAGCCGATTTCGTGCAAAACTATATAAGGGCCATTCCACCTCTCCAGCACTCAAAACTACTGTTTGCTGAACTAACTCAAATGTGCTGAGGCTGTGAATAACATTAGATCAAGCAAGAATCTTCAAATCGGACCACCACTACCTGACACAACCTCAAAGTTTTCACCTCAACCCCGCCTCTAGACGGACAACGATCGACAAATTTGTTTTTCATTTTAATTTTCAACCAATTTTCAATCTTAAAAAATCATTGGATGAAAGAACTTTGTAAAGTTTGAAAAAAAAATCAAGGTTGAGAGCAGACATGCATCCGCTCTAACTCCTCTTTTAGAAGAACTTGTTTGGCATTTCACGTAGAAGATACCCAGCATGTTGTGCCAGTGATTAGAATACGCTAATTACGCTTGTCTTTTTTAATTTGTATCATGAGATTTTTCCCATGTTATAAAAACATTTTTTTTTCAGGGGTCAACTTTGGCTGTTTTATAACAAACTTTTCCAATACTGCATGCATCAATATGTGTGAAGAATTTTTTTTAATGTCCTAGACTACGCTTTTACGTATTTTTTACAATTTTTAAAATAAATGAATCATTTTAAAGAAAAATGTGAAAAAAAGCAAAAAAATACTGTTAAAAAATCCAAATAGCTAGACAGGCAAAAGGTGGTACAAAAAGCCAAATACTATCAAAACAAAAATAAACAATACATGTTAAATGCAAATTTAAATACAAAAAATGATACAAGAAAAATATAACACAATGGAGGTAAAGTTTGTAGAATAGTTTAGTTTATTACATTTCAAGAATCTTTCAACTACTTTTTTTTGAAACCCTTGCCACCCCGTTCAATCGATGCACTTCATTTTGGTCCCAACGCGCTCCGCTAATTTAAATTTAGCATGCAAGTAACGACGTGCCCCGCAAAACTAATCACTTATTCACGCTAATCATCCGCGCCTCAGCTCAAACGCATGCGTGTGTATGTGCACAACTCTGCGCTAGGATTAGCATCTCTATCTCTACCACCACGGCGGCGGTGCTGACACTGACACGCGTAACGGAACGAAATCATTGTCAATGTCAGCACGGTTATTATTCTAATTAATAAAACGGTTTTATTCCTGTTTATAAATTCTGAACGTCAGCTTTGTGTGCAAGTGTGTGTGTGTAAAAATGTGAATACGCTTGCACAGTTAAACACTGTTAGTTTGACTGTTATATTTTTTTAATTTTTATTCTCTGCTAATGAGTTATGGAAGACTTTTTTTATTTTTATTCGCTTTGCATTTTTTCATTCGTGTTGTAGAATTCCACCCTCATGATTGGTCTATTTCTACTCACATCAAACCATCAACGTCTTCATGATTGTAAACATCAACATCATCCAAAGGGGCGATACTGCGCGTTGCAGGGAAAAAGAAGCTCCTCCTTCTTCAACACGTGTGCCACCCACCACCCACCTTAAACCCCATTCAATAACCACCCATCATGCATGCGTTTATTAATATCATGCACCATTTGCATATGCATCACCTCTTGCTCTCTCTCTCTTATAACACCCCACTCCACGGATCAGGAAAGCAGCGCGTCAGCTCACGATTTTGGTACGTCAACAGACGAGATGCAAAACGCAACGAGGTGTACACTTTGGAGCGCGGCGCTGCAACGATCTGCGGCGAGCGAGCCGAAGTTCAGCTCAGCTCACGTGCCAGGCTAATGCACAAGCTGACGCGGGGCCAGCCAACGGCAGAGCGTCGCGACGTCACCGACAGTGTGCGGTGAAGCTCGGGATTACGGTTTAAGGTAGGGTGGGATAGGAAATTTCGACCCCAAATCTTATCCGCATAGCATAACTGAGTTACGGTAGGCCATTTTGCTGGTATATGGGACATCCTTGGTCGTCCAAGATCTTCCTGAACAAAAGGCCTGTGCGTCTACCACCGTAACAAGCAAAAGGTCGTCGGATTTTGACCCCGCACCACATTCTTAGCATCAGTCAATATGGTAGGCTACTTTGTTGCTACATGAGGACCTTTTTGGTCTTTTTGACCCCGAATCTTATCCGCATAGCCATTAATGAGTTATGGTAGACTATTTTGTTGGTATACGGGACGTCCTTGGTCGTTGAAGATCTTTCTGAGGAAAAGACCTGTGCGTCTACGCTGTTACAAGCAAAAGGTCATCCGATTATAACCTGTTCAACGCCGTAACAAGCAAAATTTTGTCGGATTTTGACACCGGATGATATCTGTTAGTATTGTTAGCTACTCCTCCTTTATCAGTGTTGGAAATGTGTCACATCGCCAATACGGACAAGACGGTCAACCGCCGTACTGACGTATATGGCCTAAGTAACACATACTCGGGGATTCTACACACTATCAAACCATCTGTAACACGAAGAAACAATCCTCTCTCGGATATCTCCAACCACACACAAACTACTAACACACAATAACCCACCGTTGGGATCATCCAAGCGATACCCACCGCCACACCATATTGTATGAAAGCTAAACCCTTGCAAAGTTGGGATAGTGAACAGTGTCGTTACCGAGATTTTGAATTTGTTCTCGGTTATGCAGTAAGTCGATTTTTCGATATTTTTGGACAACTACCCATAGTTTTTTACACTTACTTAGGGAAAACCACCATCTAACTATTACAAACCAGACACCCTACCGTTGGAGAGTAACGAACAGTACGATAGCGACTAGACAAAAGTGAGTCCCATATGATGTTTCGTTGTGTTCCCCTTGCCAATTTTGTGAATAAATTTACAGTTTCCCCTGAAGAAGACCGACAAAACCGGTCGAAACGTCGGGCAGTTTTAATATAAACATCGCTTGATTATTTTTAACCGACTGAGAAAGCCGACCAATCAGAACAGAACATTCCAGTCAAAAAAGCATCCATTGTTAGCTACTTTGTTGGTAGATGAAGGCCTTTTTGGTCTTCAGCGAACTCCCTGGAGTTAAGATCTGTGTGTCTACCACCGTAACAAGCAAAGTAAGTCAATGTAAATCAAATTTTGTTTTCATAAATTAAAATTTGACTATGCAAATAGTACACAACTGCCAAATCTACCCTAACAGACCCACAATCTGCAAACGCTGGCGCTCCACAGGCTGGCCTGTCAATCCACGCAGCTGGTCATAATTCCACCTACACACTGACAATGCAACGGCTTGGCCCAGCGACGTTTTTGGTCGCCGGTCCAGTCGCCGCTACTATCAGTATCGGTCCTAGTAAGTAAACATGGGGCCCCGAGAGTTGACACTAAGGCTGGACAGTTTCGCGCTAATTGAAAGTGCGGTTAAAAAGCGATAACTCATAGCGTTAGAAATTGAGTGGTTTTATCTAGATGTGTGTTTTGTAAATATATGTGCGCACCAGTCACAACTCGGCCAGATCTTGGAGGGGGGGGGAGGTTGGACGTTGACGTTGGACAGATGACCGGGCAGCTTTGCACACACTTCAAATCAACCTCAACGGGAATTGCAGCAACAACAGCTCTTGAACATGTGGAGTAATGCAATTGTGGGATTTGGATTGATGCTATTTAGATTAGACAGACTGGGCATTATTCACTAGAGAGTGTCTGTCAACCAGCGCAGCAGCTTCGCCACCACATCCCCAGTGGAAGATTGATTGCAGTTTTCGAATAAAACTTTTAATGGGCCACTTGCGATGCTGCAGCATAGTTGAATGCACTACTGCATCATTAATTTGCATTTGATGAGGGTCTTGAGGAATACTTCAGGGAAATAATTGAAGCACTGTTTTTTTTTCCAGGAATGCAAAGGGCTCAATAAATGTGTACAACGTAACCACAGAAGAGCATTCTTAAATTATTTTAAAGCTTCCACCTTAAGAGGTAATTGCTACTGAAAGCATGTTTACGACAGTCACTCAATCCTGGGTCAGCTAGTTCATAGTAAAATTGAAATGACCATAAATTTCTTTGGTAGAGTCGCTAATCGGCAGTTGGACTCACAATCTTACCTCTAATTTCATGCAGTTGAACTGTTGAAGTTACGTTTTCAGTCTACGTGACCAACGTCTGCAAATTTGCAACTCTGAAAAACGACGTATCAAAGCTTTCGTCACATCCAACTGCACACTTATTCCTGCGATCTTTTGTTACTTCTCACTTCCAGCTTAGTCGCGCAAATCCAAACGACTTCCCGTGGGCCGTTAAAGTCACACGAGTGCACGTAGTGACGACCTGCTGTCGGTCATTTTGAGCTAAACCTGGCGCTGTTTTCACTTTCTACGGGTGCACACACGTGAAACGATTGTGAAACGCTCGGGTTGGTAGAATTTTCCTGGAAAACAAGAAAACGGCTCGAAAACAACGCGTGACACCACGAGCGCACAAATCTGGGCACGTGTCGGGTTATGACTGTGGGGATTAATTGCTTGTTGGCAATCATGGTAATGATAGTTTTTTTGGGAAACGGCTTACTTGCCTTCATTACATTTAAATTTTCCCCCTTCTCGGGATATCCGTGCCATATTATTCATTTGCGTAGATCCATTTTCAAGAAGAACATTTCCCTTTCCAACTCCAAGAAATGTCGAAATCTCAACCTGTTGGTTTGTTCCTTAATTTCATGAGGATTCTGCCATAAAAAAAGGCGAAACCGTGCACCCTTCACGGAAGAGCATCGTCGAAAGGGCGTAACGATGCGTAACGGACACGAGGAAACGCTTTTGCTAAATACATTTCCCCCTTTTGGACCCTTCTCCAGAATCGGAGTGTCACATCAACGAGATGGTAGGGCCCCGGACAAAAAAGGGCTCCATCACGTTATGGTTCATAAATAACACAAATCAACAATGAAGTTTTACGAATGGATGAACAGGAGGGATTTCAATCGTGGTCGTGGTGAAACTTAAAAAAAAAAATGAATTTATTTTATTGATGAAAAGCAAAAAAAAAAATTGGTAACTGATTACAATTTTGATTTTGCCTCAAACAGTTTTACGAATTCGAGCAACAAAGTTCTAAAATGTAAAGTTTGAATTTTTTTCACCTTTTCAAAAATATTTTTTCACTAAAGTACTTTTTGATTGCAATTTTTCTCCAGTGTAGTCCGTATCCATAATTACAACTTCGCCGAAGACACCAAATCGATCAAAATATTCCTTCTAAAGATACAGATTTTTTAATTTTCATTTATCATTTTTGTATGGACAGCTGCCAAATATGTATGGAAAAGAATATTGACAAACCAAAGATGCAAAATGGCTTCTTTGGACATGCCGAAGGAACCAAAAAAGTTTCTGTCGGATTAAAAATACAAATATTAAAATTAGGAAAAAAAAAGATCGATTTCGTACAGAATTGCTTTGTTGTTAACTAAGGGATAAGCATGAGTTTAACAAATTGAAAAAACAATCGACAAAATTCAATGTTTATATATATATTTTTTTCAAAAGCTTATAACATTGGAACCACACCAATATGAATTCTGTATTTTATGATGTTGAATTTGTAAACATCGAAATGTTTCCGAAATCGAAAAAAAAATTCGATTCCTCTGTAAATGTTTTCAAAATCGACTGTTGTTCAAAATCGGAAAAAATACTGTTTTCGAAACAAAGCAATGTTAACAAGTTCAACAACATTGAGGTATATATTTTACCAAATTTTTATACATTTCGAATTTATTTTATTATTGATAAAAAAATTCAACAAAAATCCAGGAAAGTTTTTTTTCTGTGTAATATTTTTAATTTGGAATATCCAAATCATCATTACAACTTTACCAAACCAGTGTCTTTTTTTCTCAAGTTATTGATTCTCAAATATTCTCATGCCCATTTTGTATGACCAATCTGCAAAATTGTATGGAATAACAAATAATGAAAAATTACCTTTATTCACTAAGAGGGAATGCTTGACAGAATTTATAATAGATTAAAAATACATTTAAAAAAATCAATTTTGCAAAAAGTTTATTTTCGAAAAACGATTACTTTGTTGAAAACTAATCAAACTATATTGCACTATATGTAAAATATTTAGAAAACTTTAAAATTGAAAACATGCTCTTTTTCAGAAATATTTCAATTTCAATTCGGTTTTATTGGTGAAAGATCAAGATACAATAAGTTCTTTTGAGGTACATAACAGAGTTTTGGAGTTCCTTACAGCTGTGTGTTACATCATAATCCATTTTGGAACAGTTATTGCTTGTAAATAAAGGTGTCACCAAGAGTAAGAAAAAAATCAAAAAAAACTTACTTAAATTGCAAGGGAAAGGGGATAGAAATAGAAAAAGCTTAAAACTAGATCACAGTTATTTATCCTTTATAGATGTGCTTGATCATCAGCTCCCCAAGGGCCAGGAATTGCTCCGCCTTGTTACGGCAGGTCCGAAACCACGTCATCATCTCCCCTGCGAGAGCAAATAATTCTGGCAGGGTAAAGAGATCTTCTCCGGTAACTTCTTGCTGGGCCGTATTGTCACTGCCGGCAGCGACCACGCTGGCGAACGATCGCCCCCATCCAGGAGGGAACGCTGAGTTGTCCGCTGGAACCGTACGATGACCAGCTGCCGGCACGGTTTCGCTCGTACTTCGCTGAGGAGGGTGGGACGCTGCTGCTTTCTTCTTCCTCTTTTCCTGCTCCTCGAGGTAAGCTTTGCGTGCGCTGCATCCACGGTAATTACTGGTATGATTACCTTCGCAGTTGGCGCACTTGATGCGCGGCTTCGTTTGCTCTGCCTTGTCCCCCAAGTCCGCTTTGCACGGCAGTGCACACGCCTCAGAGAGGTGTGATTCACCGCACTTCACACAGCGGGACGGGGGGTTGCAGTTCCGCGAGCCGTGGCCGAATTTCTGGCAACGGTGGCATTGTGCTGCGTCCGACGGGTTCTTTGAGTAGAACCGCCAGTTTACCCAAAACCCGTCCAACGCCTTAGTTCGCCGCAGGGCTTGAATTTTGACGGTGCCGCGGTCGAAGTACAACAGGTACAGGGTGTGTGTACCTGTTACTGTTGTCTTCCGCGAGAGGACTTTTATGTCACGCGGCGTTATGCCAGCACCCGAGAGGTCCTTCTTGAGGTCGGAGATCGGGCGGTCTTGGTACCCTGCAAACGACCTTAACGGCAGTCTTCTGCACGGGGTCGAATGTGTAAAACTTGAAGTTTTGACGCTTCAATTTCTCCACAACCAGGTCGAAGTTCTTTTCGTCAAATGTGTAAACTTGCACTGACGACTTACCGATTTTCAGACAATATCCGAAGCCTTCCAGCAACTCGTCAACATCGTCCGCCAACGTGTCCAAAACAAAAATTGGAGGTGGTCTGCGTTCCTTTCAAGAATTGTTCTTTTTTGGCGTCGACACTTTCTTCCGTGCACGCCCGTCATCGTCGTCGTCGTCGTCGGTAGTGCTGCTACCGTCGGTGTTGTTGTTTTCTTCGTCGTCGCTCAGCATCTGGAACTCGTTCCTGATGGGGATGTTGGTGGATGTTGATGTGCCACTGGTCGTGGCACCGGAAGTACCGGAACGGGTTCGCACTGGTGATCTCGGAACGTATCCGGGATGTAGATACTTTTTGTCGATTCCATCTGCGCTCACGCTCCCCTGCGCGATAGCGGCCGACACGGCGTTTGTTTGTTTACCTTTTTGCACACGGCCGGTAGACGAACTTCGCGGGATTTTCGAGGCCGCACTCGAACTGCCACGGCCACGGCCGGCCTTTGGCATGCTGGAGAATCACAATCAACTACGCACGCAAACGAGAAATCCGCGAGGGAGGCCCTCCCAAATCAAATTGTGCATTGTCCCAGTCAAATCGTACGGAAATCCCTCACGTTCAAAGCGAACTTTGTAATTCACGCATACTATTGCAAGAAAAGCTCAAATTATTTCAGTTTTATTTCATAAACACCATACCAAACACCAAACAAGTCGGTGATGTGAACATGTATGCGTGCTTGCTTTTTTCAGTCAACCAGGATAAATTTATCTAACAGGTAGGCGCTGAATTAACTTGACTCTAAGCAATTATTTATTGTTTAAATGTGAAAATGTGAAAATGTGAAAATGTGAAAATGTGAAAATGTGAAAATGTGAAAATGTGAAAATGTGAAAATGTGAAAATGTGAAAATGTGAAAATGTGAAAATGTGAAAATGTGAAAATGTGAAAATGTCAAAATGTCAAAATGTCAAAATGTCAAAATGTCAAAATGTCAAAATGTCAAAATGTCAAAATGTCAAAACGTCAAAATGTCAAAATGTCAAAATGTCAAAATGTCAAAATGTCAAAATGTCAAAATGTCAAAATGTCAAAATGTTAAAATGTCAAAGTCAAAATGTCAAAATGTCAAAATGTCAAAATGTCAAAATGTCAAAATGTCAAAATGTCAAAATGTCAAAATGTCAAATGTCAAAATGTCAAAATGTCAAAATGTCAAAATGTCAAATGTCAAAATGTCAAATGTCAAAATGTCAAAATGTCAAAATGTCAAAATGTCAAAATGTCAAAATGTCAAAATGTCAAAATGTCAAAATGTCAAAATGTCAAATGTCAAATGTCAAAATGTCAAAATGTCAAATGTCAAAATGTCAAAATGTCAAAATGTCAAAATGTCAAAATGTCAAAATGTCAAAATGTCAAAATGTCAAAATGTCAAAATGTCAAAATGTCAAAATGTCAAATGTCAAAATGTCAAAATGTCAAAATGTCAAAATGTCAAAATGTCAAAATGTCAAAATGTCAAATGTCAAAATGTCAAAATGTCAAAATGTCAAAATGTCAAAATGTCAAAATGTCAAATGTCAAAATGTCAAAATGGTCAAATGTCAAAATGTCAAAATGTCAAAATGTCAAAATGTCAAAATGTCAAATGTCAAATGTCAAATGTCAAAATGTCAAAATGTCAAAATGTCAAATGTCAAAATGTCAAAATGTCAAAATGTCAAAATGTCAAAATGTCAAAATGTCAAAATGTCAAAATGTCAAAATGTCAAAATGTCAAAATGTCAAAATGTCAAAATGTCAAAATGTCAAAATGGTCAAAATGTCAAAATGTCAAAATGTCAAATGTCAAAATGTCAAAATGTCAAAATGTCAAAATGTCAAAATGTCAAAATGTCAAAATGTCAAAATGTCAAAATGTCAAAATGTCAAAATGTCAAAATGTCAAAATGTCAAAATGTCAAAATGTCAAAATGTCAAAATGTCAAAATGTCAAAATGTCAAAATGTCAAAATGTCAAAATGTCAAAATGTCAAAATGTCAAAATGTCTAAATGTCTAAATGTCTAAATGTCTAAATGTCTAAATGTCTAATTGTCAAAATGTCAAAATGTCAAAATGTCAAAATGTCAAAATGTCAAAATGTCAAAATGTCAAAATGTCAAAATGTCAAAATGTCAAAATGTCAAAATGTCAAAATGTCAAAATGTCAAATGTCAAATGTCAAATTGTCAAATTGTCAAATTGTCAAATTGTCAAATTGTCAAATTGTCAAATTGTCAAATTGTCAAATTGTCAAATTGTCAAATTGTCAAATTGTCAAATTGTCAAATTGTCAAATTGTCAAATTGTCAAATTGTCAAATTGTCAAATTGTCAAATTGTCAAATTGTCAAATTGTCAAATTGTCAAATTGTCAAATTGTCAAATTGTCAAATTGTCAAATTGTCAAATTGTCAAATTGTCAAATTGTCAAATTTTCAAATTGTCAAATTGTCAAATTGTCAAATTGTCAAATTGTCAAATTGTCAAATTGTCAAATTGTCAAATTGTCAAATTGTCAAATTGTCAAATTGTCAAATTGTCAAATTGTCAAATTGTCAAATTGTCAAATTGTCAAATTGTCAAATTGTCAAATTGTCAAATTGTCAAATTGTCAAATTGTCAAATTGTCAAATTGTCAAATTGTCAAATTGTCAAATTGTCAAATTGTCAAATTGTCAAATTGTCAAATTGTCAAATTGTCAAATTGTCAAATTGTCAAATTGTCAAATTGTCAAATTGTCAAATTGTCAAATTGTCAAATTGTCAAATTGTCAAATTGTCAAATTGTCAAATTGTCAAATTGTCAAATTGTCAAATTGTCAAATTGTCAAATTGTCAAATTGTCAAATTGTCAAATTGTCAAATTTTCAAATTTTCAAATTTTCAAATTTTTAAATTTTTAAATTTTTAAATGTTCCAATTTTCAAATTTTCAAATAGTCAAATTGTCTTTTTTTAGGTATAACTTTTCTGGTTTTAAGAAAGAGAGAGATATATAGTTTGACTTAACACAAGTAGATCAAATAAAAACATTTTTTTTACAAATAATGTAAAATCAATTCTATATCAACAACATCTACAATGCATTAGGAAAGATTAAGTTTTAAATTTTATTTTATTTGCAAATCAAATCTGCCATACCCGCTACCGTTGATGTACCTTGCACTGTGGAATGAAAGTGACAGTTCGCCGGAGCCTCCAACTTGAGAGGCTGTGTTTTTTCAAGTTGCATCATGCCGGAACCAAATCGAAATATAACACTGCAGTGCAGTGCACTGATGAATTCTCAACTAGAAGGGAGGCAGTTGGAGTTTGCAGTGTATACCACGACTTGTTCTGTTTTTGTAAAACTAACCTAAATTTCCCTTTAATTTTCAGCGTCATTACCCAGGTGCCATCGGAACTTCATCGCGACTGCAGGAATGTCGCGGGTTAAGTTCCGTTGGCCACATCTTGACACAGGATGGACAAGAGATCGACACTGCTCGCCAGTCGGCACCGTTGGAAGGCCAGATATGATGCGGTTGGAGTGGTTGCTCCGGATTATTCCGGTCTAAAGCAAGCCGTCGCAGCAACAGAAAAAAAGCCGTCGCAGCTGTAGCAACCACAGCCGATGTGAGTGAGTTTAAAGTGAAGTGAATTTATTGTGATAATGTGAATAAATTGAAATAAAATAAGTGTTCCTAAACTTTTCTATCTTTTTTTTCATTTTTGGAAGAAGCATTTTTATCAGCATAATAACTCACTAATACTCACACACACGATCCCTGTTCACCAATACATTGACATAAAAAGAAAAATAAAATGCCACCAATACATGTGAGGAGTTTGGATGTGTGAGTGTAAGTTCAGTTTTCGGCGTGAAGCTTTTTTTCGTGGATTTCCCTCACAAGCATCGTGCGGTAAAACTCGCCTGTCCGAGCACGGAAGTTTTTTCCCTTCAGTTCGGGAGGGATCCCTCTCAAATATCGGCCGACCTCGGTTGCGTGCGGCGAAAAATTTCGAAAAAACGGTAGAGCACAGAGCACTTGACTGCTGCTTGCTCTCGTGCGTGTTGTAAACTCACGGCCAAACCTTAAAAATGTCGACCGTTCACTGCAAATTTGCAAACAGGATAATCAATATTTGCAAAATAACCTCATGGAATAAACTATTATATGAAAAATAAAACGTAGATATGAATTATGACCTTTTCAAATGTTTGAGTTGAAAATCGATTGGGTTTTGGGTTGCTGAAAAGCAACGACGATCAAGACGACGAAGCACTCTCGTGTGCCAAGAAATTGGTCAGCAACGTGTACACACGCGCGCTGTATGACTGTGAGTTCTTCATCTAGGTTGGTCCTGCTGCGCAACGTAAAGCTTTGCTTAACAAAAAAAAGAGAGAGAGAGAAATTGGAGAGAGAGATACCGAACGATTGCGGCGATGGTTGCAAAGCTTTTGTGTGCGCTCTCAGAATGATCTTCAGTCTTGATCGTCGTTGCTTTTCAGCAACCCAAAACCCAATCGATTTTCAACTCAAACATTTGAAAAGGTCATAATTCATATCTACGTTTTATTTTTCATATAATAGTTTATTCAATGAGGTTATTTTGCAAATATTGATTATCCTGGTCTTATTCTCTACAGTGCGTACACGGAGGTGATTTCAGAAATATTTGGGGTTGAATTCTTATAATAAATAACAATTAAATTATAGTTTTGAAACACATTTTCAAGCCATGATTAGTGTTTTTGTCTGAGAGACTAAATTTAAATAAGAATATTTTGTGTATAATTCTGAGGAAGATTCTATGAGTTTAGTGATACCTGAAAACCCAAAAAATACTCAGGTGTAAAGAAAAATAGCAATAAAATTTATTTTATTCTAGGTACTTGTCCTTTGCATATGATCGTGATGGTATAAGCAGACGTGCATCCACTCTAACTCCTCTTTTAGAAGAACTTGTTTGGCATTTGGCGTAGGTGATTCCCAGCATGTTGTGCCAGTGTTTAGAGCACACTTATTACGCTAATCTTTAAGGCTCCCGAAGACCCTGAGAGTCTATATAATACACCAAGTGAGATATAGGTTAAGAACCGTTAAGTGCACTCAAAGAGCTTCTAAGACGTTCTTCTTAAGAGCTTATGAGAACAGTCACATGAAAATATACCTGAAGTCGGTTTTCCCAATGAACCAATGTTTTGTACACATTATTCATGCTAAAAACAAGACGTTTTTAACTGGCAACAAGCATAACATTACTTTAAACTTAAATGCCAACCAGAACAAGTTGAGTGCCGTTAAGAAGAGCTCTTAGTGCCGAATGCCGATGCATGTCTGGGTAATATTTAAAATAAGAGAGATTTTTTTATAAGATCTAAACATTTTCGTTCAATTTCTCCCCTTGACTAAATTTCAAGAGTCTCATTCAACTTTTTTTTTAAATTTAACGATGTTTAACTTTACAGGCAATTTTATTAAAAAGATGACAATTTTTTCATAAAGCCAGTTAAATTGTTTGAAAATTGAACTATTCCTGAAAGAACTTGGGGTGTAATCTATCCACATGTTCTTCCAGAATGCTTTCTTCGAACTGGCTGCACTTGTGTTCGATTAGATTGATTTTAAGGTGATATCACCATAATGTGGTAAATATTTAAATTCATTATCCTAAATATTTCAGGCCATCAGATGCTACTGCAACCGGAATAAGCTCTAATTCCCACTGCACTACAATCCTGCTCCTGCTCCTATGAAAAATAACTCTCTGATGACTTGCTGGCACACCATAATTTCTCCCTTTACTGCCCAAAATCACCACCGGCAAAACGACACAAAACTTGCATGGGTGGGTCATAAAAAGTAATAAACTCCCAAGTGTGTGCACTGCCAGGTCGCCGACGCCGCCACAATCACAAATATGGTGTAAAGTTGTTGAAAATTGTCGGTTTTTGTACGACCTAGCGGGTCATTCGGAGCGGTTCCGATGTTTTGTTCCTGCTTTACGACTTCCGGAAAACTGCAAAGGCTCAGACGGCGCAAAACTTCCGACCATGGAGGACCTCCTAAAGGTGACCAGCTCACGCGAAGTGCAGGCTGGTTGGGTTTGCGCTAATGGGATTTGCGTTTCTGGTGAAATTTACAAACTCGTTTCCACCTTAATCGATGCAAAATTGGTGGCGAGGGAAACATTTGGAAGGTGGTGGTGGTTTGAGGGATAAGACGTTTTCATCAGCAGTAAAAATTGATTGCTGCAAATGTTTGGTTATAATACAGTTTTATTGCATTGAGAAAAACAGAAGTAACACGTAACTGGATAAAATGGAATTGAATTTGATTTGAAGAAACAATTTTGTGAAATTAAATTTGGTATGTCTAGAAATCTTTTATTGTACAGGATTAATCTCCTAAATCCATTCACATGAAAACATAACCAATTCAAAATCACTAGGCTAACTGTTTTAAGGGGTTCATACACGTAGATATTCATTTAATTTGATGTAATAGAAAACAATAAAAACCATTGAAAAGATGATTTTCAATCACTTCTGAAAGTTTCATGAAGATTTTTCATAAATTAAATTCGCTCAAAATTTGTGTGCTATAGCAAACTGTCAAACTTTGTGAGCTTTTTTTCGAAACACCGGGTTGATATACGGGTGCCACGATATCTCGAGACGGGATGGACCAAATTGGCTAGAATTTAAGGTGAATAATCGCAAGATATATCTCGTGTGCATTACGAAGCCTAATTTAGGAATTTTGCAAATTCAAAAAATATAAAAAACTGGAGATTTTTTACAAGAAAACATAAAAATATGATTAGGCCTAAGTCATGCTCACGAGTCTGATTTAAAAAAAACGAAAACGAAAAACGAGTCTTCACCAAAATTTTGAGCCAATTTGATCAAAGCAGTATTACTCAACACTGCTTTGATCAAAGTGGCACCCGTTTTTAGTTTGGTAAATTTTCGAAAAAAAACCTCATAGCAAAAATTTTCATCGCGTCATTTTAATCGATTTCAGCTATCATGAATGCTAATTAAAGGAGACCGATTTTCGACTTGGAAGAAAAAAAAACTTTTTCCAGTTTTAAATGTGAAACCCAACATTTGAAAACTCATATAAAAACTAAAAACGAGTAGATCTCTAGATTTATACTAATTATTTTGCGATTTTTTTTAATTGTCATACGAAGAAAATTTGAAAATGTTTTAAATTCTATAACTTGAAAAAGAATTTGGTGTCTCAATTAATTAAAAAATAATCAAAAATTTTAAAATGTGTTCTAAAATAAGAACAAGTATTTTTTTTATTTTCTATTTGTAAACCTTTTCAAATGTTACGCATGATTTTAGAATTTTGAAATAATTTGTATTCAAAAGGTCTATGAATTAAAAAAAAAAACATTTTTGAGGATTTAAAATTGAAATAAAAGTTTTCGAGATATCGTTTGTTAAAATTACAGACTCATTTTCATCGATTCGAATCCTTTGAAACTAACTGTCAGTTTTAAAGTTTAAAGTTAAAAGAGTTAATTGCAGGAAATTTTCTTAGCTTTCAAAAAAATCCGGACGTGCAAAAAGCAATAGGAAAGTTGCTATAACTTGAGAATGGCACATTTTATGAAAAAAGAAGTGTAAAGTACTTTACGATTGCAAATTCGAATCGGTTTTAAAAAATTGTTTAGAAAATAATATCTGTTTTTCAACATTAAAGAAAACACTTCATTTTCAAAAAATCTTCTCTTCGGAACCAGATTTTGCACCATCATACACTGTGTGAATTTAAATATTAGTGATAAAAGAATATCTCACAAAAAATAGAATTTCAGCAATCTGTAAGGATGTGCGAACTAAACTTTATTTAATTCAAAATCTACATGCGACAGTTAGCACGATAACAACGATAAAAATTAAACTAGTTAATTTTAATGTAAACTTTTGAAAATGCCATGATATGAAATATTTTCAAAATCCAAAAGTGAAAACGTAAAAAAAACCTTATTCAATACATTCTAACAGATGTCGACAAATTTAATATCAAATCACAGCTTGAAACTTTTCAGGAAGACGATGATGCAAGAATCTCAAATCTGCATCCTGCTAATAAGATGCCAAATCGCTATTAACTGCGAATATTTTGACACCGTGTGACCAAATGTTTTCTGTTTACGCATGGCAGTTTGCACACGAGGAAGCAGGGCACTGCACTCTGCTGCCGCCGACTTCTCCGCCGTCGTCGTCGATTTGTGATTATAAATAAAACGAATATTTTAAAAATGTTCTCACTTATTACGAAATGCAAACCGACAAATTCCTTCGTGTTTTTTGTGGGGTTGTTGATCGCGTTTTTTTTTGTATTTTTGTTGACCTTTCCAAAAAATTTTTGTTAAGATTTGAAGATTCTGGAGAGTAGAACCTGCTGGTCAAAAACGTCCAATCGTTGCTTAGTATTCAAGTGTGCAAAACGCAAAAAGTTTAACCCGATTTTGCCGCTGCAGCAGCCAGATCAGCCCGGCGGAGTTGAACGACCTATCATCGCTGCTCTATCTGCTGGTTCTGCTGCAAAGCAAGAGAAGCAGCCGGCGCGCAAAAAAAGTCACACTCGCGCGAAAAACCGGCCAAGTCGTGCGCGTCCGACAACAGAACGGCAACCAGCCAGCAACAACAACAACAACAACAAACAACACATGGCCTCTGATGAGTGCAGATTGTTTGCAGTCGGGCGACTCTGCACCAGTAACTTTGGGAGGAGGAGAAGGAGGTGGTGGTGCGTCGTGAGAGAATAAGTTCACCTTTCTGGCTCGGGATTGACCAGGTCTGGAAACTTCCTCCTGTGTGTTTGTGTGTGTTTGTTTGCATCCACTGTTAAAAAAATCAAAATGGGTAATGGGTAAGTCTACCAACTCACATGGAATCAGGAAAAGTTACCCCGACCTCTCTTCGATTTAAGTGACACTTTGTCCTAAGGGGTAACTTTTGTCCCTGATTGCGAATCCGAAGTCCGTTTTTTGATATCTCGTGACGGAGGGGTGATATTAGCTCTTTCAGTTTTGAACATGCGAAAAAAGAGGTGTTCTTCAATAATTTGCAGCCTGAAACGGTGATGAGATAGAAATTTGATGTCAAAGGGACTTTTATGCAAAAATTAGACGCCCGATTTGATGGCGTACTCAGAATTCCGAAAAAACGTATTTTTCATCGAAAAAAACACTAAAAAAGTTTTAGAAATTCTCCCATTTTCCGTTACTCGACTGTAAAATTTTTTGGAACATGTCATTTTATGGGAAATTTAATGTACTTTTTGAATCTACATTGACCCAGAAGGGTCATTTTTTCATTTAGAACAAAATTTTTCATTTTAAAATTTCGTGTTTTTTCTAACTTTGCAGGGTTATTTTTTAGAGTGTAACAATGTTCTACAAAGTTGTAGAGCAGACAATTACAAAAATTTTGATATACAGACATAAGGGGTTTGCTTATAAACATTACGAGTTATCGCGATTTTATGAAAAAAATTTTGAAAAAGTTGGTCGTCATCGATCATGGCCGTTCATGGTCACCCGTGACAGACACGGACGACAAAACAAAGAGAAACGCAAAAAGTAACTTTTTCAAAACTTTTTTTCGTAAAATCGCGATAACTCGTGATGTTTATCAGCAAACCCCTTATGTATATATATCAACATTTTTGTAATTGTCTGCTCTACATCTTTATAGAACATTGTTACACTTAATAAATAATCCTGCAAAGTTAGAAAAAACACGAAATTTTAAAATGAAAGTTTGATTTAGGTAGAATTCTGCAATAGTTACAAAAATAAAAGTTTTCTTTATTAATTTGCAAGTCACCCTCAAACTTACATTGCACATCATTAGGGATTCGAGCTCATTACAGTTAGATAACGAATCTGATTGACTATTAACTGATTCAGCATAGCATAGCATAGCATAGCATTACGGGTCTGCACCACGCTGTAGGGGGTGCCACAATGGTCAATTCAATATTCTTAGACAATTTGATTGCTGCCCGGTACAACCAAAAATATCTAAGAACGGAAATTTCCACACTGTGCTCCAAGGCTACGCCCATACAGTCCCGTGGGGATTTGGGAGGATGTTTTGTTGTTCACTAGTGGCAAAAGTGCAGGGAACCCATGCGACTTTTAAAAGTGAACGGAATATTTTTGGGAGGTTTGGAATGGGGGTTAGAGGAATTTCATCGGGCCGATGAAAATGGTTGAATGCGTAATGTATTACATGATTTGGATGTTTGTAAGTGTAAATGTTAGTCTGTAGTGTATTATCTAATAAGCATATAGTTTTGTAATAATAATAATAATAATAAATATTATAAATATGGTAAATAAAATAAATTTAAATATAATCAAAATGATTCCAGGAAGCTGTAAAAAATAGCAGTAAATTAAAATCTAAATGCTTCAGATGGTTCCCATGCTGTTTTAGAAAGATTCGATTGACTATCAACTGATTCAGGCAGACAAAATGTGGAAATCGGAGGATCAAGTTTGCAGCAAATATTTTACAGTCGACTCTCTGGTTGTCAATATCCAAGGGACCGTCGAGGAAGAGAATCATCAGTTTACAGAACGATGCAAAATGAAGACTCGATTGAAAATATTTTATTCTTGATGCCCAGCTATGGGAGAAATCATGGCAACGTCCATCAAACAAAAACAAACTAACGTCAAACACCCTTCAAAGCTTCATTTCGTCAAGAAAAATGTCTATGCAAGCCATGAGAAAGTGAAATTATTGACAACCGGAAGAGATTTTTAAAGCAAACAGAATCCAAGGGACCGTCGAGGAAGAGATCCTTCAAGCAAGAGAAAATATTGAGGAATAAAGACAATCGAAGTATGCAGTTTGAAGGGACTGAAGAATTCATCGATAGATGGAGCAATATTGATATCGAGAAGATCGACAGCCAGAGAGTCGACTGTACAATGCTTTCGTCGATCAACCCACCCCTCCACCATTATTAAAACATTGACTCGAAAAACCAGGAGCAGCAATATATTTTCAAAAACTAAAAAAAAAATGAAATTTAAGAGCATTCAGCTGCAATTAATTAAATATGCATTCCTTTGCATTTAAAATCATTTTTTTTATTGAAATGTTGAAATTTTGGAACTCAACGATTTTTCATTAGCCACACTTAACTTATAAAAGAATTGTTTAACATGTAATGTCACCACAATTTTCGAAATATAAAAACGAAACATTATTTTATTTTTGAAAACACAAGTATATTCAGCTAAGAACTTTTTTTTCAAATACCAGAAACAACAATTATATTATTTTGAAAAGACATTTTTTCAAATAACATAAATGTCCGATTTTAATGTAAATGCCATTAAAATAACGTAATTTATTTTTTTCAACAACCATTTTTTTTTGCAAATTTGGCTCGCAAGCTCATTTGAGCTTCAAATTTGGCCCGACCTTCGAAAACTTTGAGCACCCCTGGCTTTTAGACATCACGAGTTATCGCGATTTTACGAAAAAAAAAGTTTTGAAAAGGTTACTTTTTGCGTTTCTATTTGTTTCGTCGTCCGTGTCTGTCGCGGGTGACCATGAACGGCCATGATCGATGACGACCAACTTTTTCAAAACTTTTGTTCGTAAAATCGCGATAACTCGTGATGTTTATGAGCAAACCCCTTATGTCTGTATATCAAAATGTTTGTAATTGTCTGCTCTACAACTTTGTGGAACATAGTTACACTCTAAAAAATAAACCTACAGGGTTAGAAAAAACACGAAATTTTAAAATGAAAAATTTTGATCTAAATGAAAAAATGACCCTTCTGGGTCAATGTAGACTCGAAAAGTACCGTCAGTGGGAGTGACATTGGGTCTGGGGTTAGAGATTGGGTCAAATTGATTTTTTACGGATTTTACCATTTCTCAGGTTCTTCTCAATGAAAATGAATTCTGTTGAAAGGGTTGTGTAGGGGACATCTTGAGACGACTCTGCTGAAAAAATCTCGTTTCTAGAACAAATCTTGTTATTTTGGCAGCTGTCTAAAGTTGGAGTACGTTTTTAACCAAAAATGACCTCTCGAAAAATCATTTTTCTAATATTTTTGTTAGAATTGCTCGAAAACTACCCAAATGTTTGAAAATCTCCACTTCAAACATTGTAGCGTGTCAATACGATTCCCTCGAACAAGAAACACTGTTGGATGACTTGTTTTTACCATATCGTTGTATTTGAGCATCATTTTAGTTTCATTTGACCCAATGTCACCCCCTCTAAGGGGTGAGATTGGGTCAATTTTCAAACAATTGGCATTTAAGGTAGTGTTCATCAAAATCCACCATATTTTGGGAAAATGTTAGTAAACTATCTAAGAACAAATCAACGTTGTAAGATTTCCGATGTTATTTAAATTGTTTTTGTTATTAAGAAAATACTAGAGGTGTATTGTTTTTTGACCCATAGTCACCTCCACTGACGGTACATTAAATTTCCCATAAAATGACATGTTCCAAAAATTTTTACAGTCGAGTAACGAAAAATGGGAGAATCTTTAAAACTTTTTTAGTGTTTTTTACGATGATAAATACGTTTTTTCGGAATTCTGAGTACGCCATCAAATCGGGCGTCTAATTTTACATAAAAGTCTCTTTGACACCAAATTTCTATCTCATCATCTCAAATTATTGAAAAACACCTCTTTTTTCGCATGTTCAAAAATGGAAGGGGTCGTACCGCCCCTCCGTCACGAGATATCAAAAAACGGACCTCGGATTCGTGATCAGGGACAAAGTTTTACGCAAATCGAAGAGGGGTCGGGGCAACTGCTGAGTGAGTTGGCGGAGAATTACCCAACTGTAAGATATTTACAACTTCTTTTAACTTCTAGTTAATAACGCATTGCAAAAATGCAATCCATTTTATGTTTCGAACAGATTTTCATAAGGAATATCCTTAACTTTGAATTTATTTCATCGATCCAGTAAAGCTAAATTTAAGTTGCTACGTACAAATAAATTTTAAAGAAAATTCAGTTTTATCTATGAAGGGCTTTTTCTTGGCAAACCCTGAGGATATGAGTGATTCTTTTGAAAAGTGTCCGTGGAACACAACGTCCATTGTAAAACTTCTTACTTTTCCAATTATTCTCAAATGATGAAACGGTTTTCTTTTCGTAGCATTATCTAACATTTTTTTCAGCATCCATTTGAGTTCCGAAACAGTTCAACTTTTCAGCACTTGTATCGAAATAGTAGTTTTTGCAATTCCGTAGTGAAACTACTTACTTTTCCTGTCATTCTTGAACGACGAAATAGCCTACTTTTCTGTACCAAAAATAACAGAATCGAATAGCAACACTTTTCAAAATAAATGCTGCACTTGTTTCGAAAAGTAACACTTTTCAACATTTTTTTGTTTTAAACGATTTATTGACAAAATACATGAAAATTTGACATAAAATTTCACTCAGTTTGTGTTTTTTGGAATTGCAAAAAATGTTGCATGGAACTCGTTGCAAAACTTGATTTTTTCAGCACTCGTCGTATTTATCCAACTCGCTAAACCTCGTTGGATAAATGTACAACTCGTGCTGAAAAAATCTTCTTTTTGCAACTTGTTGCATAAACTACTATTATGCAACAAGGTTCATGTGCAGAAAAGTTCTAATTTTCCGCACTGTTTTTTTTTTTGGTTAGGAAATGTAGGCTTTTTCATCGCTCTCATAAGACAAGCAAAGTTAATAGTTTAGAAAAACAGAATTGCAAAAAAAATCAGCACTTAAATAAAGGCAGACTAGTTTTTATGTTGTTTTTGGCGATGAAAGGGAGACAGTTTAGTTATTTGAGAAGGCCAGGAAAAGTAAGTACTTTTTGACGGAATTGCAAAAATTGATAATATAATTCCTTGGACAATATACTATTAAATGCAATTGGAAGAAAGTTTTTTGGTCTAATAGTTGCAAAATTATGAACAAAAGAACAAAAAGTTTATTTTTTTGAAATAGTAAAAAAGGTGGGCGGTTCAAAAAAAATGAATTTTTCAATTTCTTACTGTGCTCACCCTCAGGTGAGGGCGGAGGGGGCCGATCGTTCGCTCAGCAGCAAGCATCGTTCAAGGACAACGAGAACGCGGGAGGCGAATAAACTCTTGTACAGCAGCAACAGTCTGCACCGCGGATGCACTCTGCTGGACTGCTTTTTTTTCTCGCTGAAACTGTTTTTTTGTTGTTCGTTGCCCCAGCGATTCAGTTCAAACTCCTTTATCATGATTGATCCCCGCCGCGAAGGGATTTCTTCAGCTCGGCTGGAGTTGCAGCTGTTGCAGCACGGTGTTCTGGTTCTGGGCTTTTGGGATCTGGGACGGCGGGATTTGGGCTTGGGTCCAGTGAACCGGCGAAAGGTGAACGATATTGCGTTGTATCAATTTTAAGACGAGACATGGTTGTTTGGGTGGACTTGGAGGAAGAATAACATTTAAGCGATGTACATCTTTGCTGGGTGTTTGAAAATGTTCGATGACAAGTGGAATAACCAGGGAAAGCAAGCAGTTACTTTGAATGTTTATTGAGAAGATTCGAGTTTGTTGAAATTATCTTAAAAAAAAACGTTCAACATTTATACCAGCTTTCCAAAGTAAACATTGCGGTTTAAATGTAAATTTGATTGGATAATTCGAATAAAGTTAAATACCAGGAAAATTAACAATGTCGTTGCACCCACGAAACCATAAATAGTTGCATCTTCAGTAAGTCACCCAAATGACAAACTACATCCCAGGGGATAACCATGTATTCCCAGCCGTTTCAACCGACCTCAGACAGATCCTTCAACACGAGGGAATCTTCAACACCAGCACCGGCGCAAAATGACTAATAGTGTGAGCCATAATTTTATTGCACTCCGCAGAACCGCGATGCAGTTCATTGGCACTGCTTGGGTGAGGTTAATGTGCAATATCAAGGTTCCCCTCCCCTTGGGAACTAACAGCTAAACTTCTCCGCCAAAGAAGCCGCTGCGTTTTCCTCGATGTCAACGTGATTGATGACCGCCGATTCCTGTGCGGCAGGACCACACACAGTGGTTTAGGTGGGAACTTGTCCAGGGATCTTGAGTCTGAGTCAGTGTTTTGTGCTTATGAAATTTGAAACTTTGTGAAAAAATGGACTTACAGAAACATTCAATTTATTATTTTAGATTTGGTTTACATTTGCAAGAAAAAAGACTATTTTGATGACAGTTTCTTTTTTCTGAACAGTTTCATGCTAACACTTAAGCATCAGTGTAAACCGTCTCGTAGGTTTCGTACGTCTCATAAGTCTCACCTCCCTTTGATCCAGAAGATTGAGTTCTCGACGAAGAGGAGGAAGATCCTCCAATTGTTCGCGAAGAAGCAACCTGTCCTCCGGACGTAACGGTCTTTGCACCAGCTGACTTGACAATGGTTTGACTTCCAGCCGATCTCAGTCCTCCGGCAGATCCCGAAGATGTCCTGGTTACCGATTGTGTCGATCGCGAAGATCCAGTTGAACGCGAAGCTCCACGGAATTCCGAAGAGCGCCCTCCAGCGGTCTTAGTCGAAACTTGAGCGGCTTGACCAGCGGACTGGATTCCTCCAGCAGGACGAGAGAGCGAAACTTGCTTCAGTGAAGCTGTCGACTGAACTGCTCCGGTTTGGCGACCACGAGATTCCGAAGATTTTCCTCCAGACACCTTCATCGAAGATGATTTCACAATCGTTTGGCTTGCGGATTGCACACCTCCAGCTGGACGAGGTCCACGGATCTCTGATGATCTTCCTCCAGATACCTTCATTGAAGATGTTTTCGTAATCGATTGACTTCCGGTTTGCACACCTCCAGCTGATCCACCACGAGCCTCATGAGATCGTCCACCTCCTGCCTTCATGGAAACTTGCTTCAGAGAAGCTTGACCGGCCGATTGCGCACCTCCGGCTCCACGAGCCTCATGAGAACGTCCACCTCCTCCCATCTTCATCGAAACTTGCTTCACAGTTGACTGACTTGCCGATCGCATACCTCCAGCAGAACGTTTACCTTCCTTGGATTCCGCAGACCGTCCACCACCAGCTTTCATCGACACAGTCTTCGTCATTTTACGTCCACCCAGTTTCGCTGATCCAGACGAACGTGAAGCACCGTGAGACTCCGACGAAGATTTTCCGCCAGATTTCTTCATCGATTTCTTAACAACCCTGCCGGATCCGGACGATCCCGTTGAGGTGGTCTGCGATCCGGACGACGTGGAAGTGCTGGATCCGCCGGAAGTGGACGTTTGCGATCCCGAAGAGGTGCTCTGTCCTCCGGTTGTGGTGGTGGTCGTCACGGTCTGGCCTCCGGTTGAGGTGGAAGATCCCGACGAGGTCTGGCTACCGGATGAAGAAGAGGAGGAGCTACTTCCGGAGGACGTACTTGTCGGGTCATCGTAGGTGTACTCCGTGTATTCGACGTACTCGATGTACTCGATCACCGTTCCGTTGGCAAGTGTTTTTGTGGTGATGTTTTGAGCTACGGCGCAGCCGGCAAAGAAGATTGCCACCGCTAGTACAGTGAGTCCCTTCATCCTGAACGATTAAAGCTGCCTGATGAGCTGGTGAAGGCGGGCTCAGCCTTTTTATATCAAGCAAATTGATCTAAATGGCGGATCATCTCGTTCAAGTGTTATGCAAGTATTACGTTTTAGAAAATTTTGCTGACGCAAATCTTTCGCAAAATGTTTGGCTCGTGGAATTTTCGAGGCTATTCTGTTGCTTGTCTTTATAACGGTTAACATTGTTCTGAAAACTGGGCATACGTTTAATTTTTTACTATTAGGCTACTTTTTCAAACACATGTTTACTTTTTAGACTGTATCGTATGGCTTATGTCTGTAATAACTTACCAAATGATTCCTTTGTTTGTCATGTCCTTGCTATTTTTACTCCAGACATTTGAAAACAATGCCTTCTTTGAATTTCAAATTGATTTCTTCTTCATTTTTGAAACGAATAAAAATTGGCATAGTGACTTAATGGTCACGGCTTGTGTCTCATAATCGAATGGTTCAGGGATCAATTTCCGAATATTTTCAGTTGGAATTGATCTTTTAGTGTGAATTGAAAAAAAAAAAACAATTTCAATCGAATCGTTTGCTGGGAATATTTCGGACATTTTTTTTTGTATTTTTTGATTTGGAAGAAACTTTGTGCGAAAACTTTTCTATGACCAAAGTTCGTCCATAAAAGTCTCAATGCAATTTTGGCAGCTGTCCATATAGAAAGGCTATTCAAATATTCAAAAATCTTGAGTATCTTGAGGACAGATTTTTTTATCGATTTAGTGACTTCAGTAAGGTTGTAGATACAGTACTTGTTCGGTAACTATACGAAAAATGCCGAGGAGACCACCGATATCTACTTAATCTTCTATCTATATATATAAAAAATTTCGACGGTTTTGTTCGAACGCGAATCAGTTCAATACGGAGCGTCAGATCGAGGTGCTTTTTGTTGCGTTGGGTTCGTATAAGCCCAAGGAAGGTTCTTACGCTAACTAATTGACATTTTGACCACTCTGGAACCGATTTCGGATCATCGGCAAATTGTGTGGAGAAAGTTACGTAAAATCATATTTTGATCACAGGAGGCTGAATAAGCAAAAAATCAAAAAAAAAACGTCAACAAACGAAAAAAAGGCAGAACGAAGTTTGTCGGAGGCTTGTAAAACATAAAAATTAAAGTTAATTGTGACTTGAAATTTCATAAAAACTTGTTTTATTTTATTTATTACACTTGGTTTTTGCATCCACTGACCTCTTGGTTATTTTGGCTTGTTTTTATTTTTTGACGTTTGTCTGCTTCTTAGGTGGGCTACAGCCCAGTTATCGAACGCCCAGTCAAAAAGCAGACCAGTTAAACAACGCCCAGTTACTGAACAAGTACTGTACTGCGTATGAATTCTGGAATTATAGTTATGTTCTAAAAAATACCAAAAACATATGTTTTTGAATTGACTTTTCAAACAACCCCTCCCCCCCGCACCACTTTTCAAAGCCGACCTTAAAAATAAGAGAGCAAAGCAATATTTGAAACAAAGGTCGCCGGGAACCGTGGTGTAGGGGAAAGCGTGGTTGCCTCTCACCCAGTCAGCTTGTGTTTGATCCCAGACGGTTCCGGTGGCATTTTTCGACACGAGATTTGTCTGAACACGCTGACAATCAAGAAATACAAACAAAATTATTTTTTGGTTTTCGTGGAGAAGGACCATTGTCCTTCTGTGTGGTTTGGAGATTGTCCACGCTCCACACAAAAAAGATTTTATTTGTATGGACATTGTCCACGATAAGGGTGGGGTAAAGTGGGGGTTTGAGATTTCCAAAAAAGTGTCCACGTGGTTTGTGGATGGTCCAAGAATTGAAAAAATAGCGTTCATACGACTTTTCAAAACAATACTTTTGAACGCTCTGATAACGGTATCTACAACAAACATTGAAGCCAAATAATTTCAAGCCAATCAGTCGATTCAGGAGTTAAACTTTACTGGCAATGTTGATTTTTTTTGAAGAAAATTTCCGATTGAATTTTAAAAGATTGCGGAGCGGTATTTTTTTTTAATTTAATTTTTGTATTTTTTAATCCGGCTGAAAACTTTTTTGGTGCCTTCGGTATGCCCAAAGAAGTCATTTTGCATCATAAGTTTTTTACATATTATTTACCATACAAATTTGGCATCTGTATCTTTTGATGGAATTTTTTGATCGATTTGGTGTCTTCGGCAAAGTTGTAGGTATGGATAAGGACTACAACATTTGCTGAGCTGGTGATTCTGAGTCGATATGTACAAATAATGGTAGGTCTAGGGGGTCTAACTAAAAAGTTCATTTTTCGAGTGATTCTATAGCCTTCCCTCAGTAAGGTGAGGAAGGCAAAAACGATAGACCGAAATCTGAGAGAATTGCTTTGCTGTAAAATCATGCCATTTCACTTTGTCTAGAGGAAGAGATAAGCTTTTGAAATCAGACGCACTATCTCCGGGCCTGCGGCTAATTTTTATTGCTTTGAGTAAATCTCGTTTAAAATTTTAAAATTGATTTAAAAAAAATATTGTGAAAAATAGATTACCGTCAACCGTCATGTTAGAGCATAATATTCTGATTTTTCTGGTTGGTTTCGGATAGAACAAACTCAGACCAACAAAATGTGTGCATTCATTTTGAAATTTAAAACCTTTAAATGCTTTGAAAACTGCTGTCCCCTTTCAGACTGTAGTCCCAATTTGCCCCAGATGACGGTACGTGAGAAAAAAACAATCCGACCTGCATCATTTTTTTGGTAACTAACGATATCCCTCTAAGCATACCATCCATACCATAGTCGAAATCGGTGAACATCGAGTCCAAATGGGAAAAAGTGCAAAAAGCTCTTTTACGCGGAGAGGATAAATCAAGAAATTGACAAATTACAAATGACAAATTCCTGCTGGACGTTAAAAACGTTTGAGTATAAGTTGCAAAAGAAAAACTTTATTTATTCATAAGAAAATAACAGAACGATTAAATCATGTAGTAACAGTTAGAATGTTCTTCCTAACCTTATTACTCTGATGTGTAAACCGTCTCTTCGAAGGTTTCATAAGTTTCATAAGTGTCTCCTCCATTGGATTGGCTGGAGGACTGCGCTCCTGACGATGCGCTGTTTCCACCGGCCATCTTGGAAGACGAAGACGATGTCTTGGTGACGGTTTGCGATCCAGATGACCGCATTCCTCCCATCGACGCAGCACTTCCTCCGGACGACTGGCTCACTACCACGGTTTGACTTCCGGAAGATCGCTTTCCTCCGGATTTTTGCGCGAACGCCTGGCCACTCTGGGAAGCTGAACCTCCTGAAGCGCGAACGATCTTCATTCCTCCAGAAGACTGCTTCATGGAACGGGACTCATGACTTCCTCCTTCGGATTTTCTCATTCCTGCGGAAGATTTCTTGACCACGCGGCTTCCCTGAGAAGACTGTTTGAGGGCAAAGCTCCCCGAAGCAGACTCGTGACTTCCACCGTAGTTTTCCTCACGTTTTCCTCCCTTTACGAGTTTCCTGGCTCCCGACGTGAACGATTGCGAAGATTTGCCGTGTTTTCCTCCGTGATGTTCCTCGCGTCTTCCCTGCGAACGCACGTTGGTAGTTCTCATTCCACCGGAAGTCTGACGCTGCTGCACGTTACTAGTCTCGAATTGCTCGATCTCTTCGCTGCTTCCTCCGAACTGCTGCTTTCCGTGCTGTTTTCTGCCCTTGGCGTGTCTTCTGCCGTGTTTTTCTCCCGAGTGCTTTCTTCCTTGGGATTTCGCTGAAAATTTGTGACTGCTCTTAGAAACGTGTCCGTAACCTTCATGGGATCCATGCTTCTTACACTTCTTCTTCCTGACCTTCCTGACGACAACTTGCCTTTTCTGGTTTGATGAAACTTTGGAAGTTTGTGTTCCTACCGATGATTGGCCTCCAGTTGTCTGAGTGGATACGGATGTCTTAGCTCCAGTGGTCTGTCCTCCGGAAGACTTAATTAAAGTTGTCTTGGACGCGGTTTTACTGCCTGATGACTTTGATGCAGTTGATGTGACCTGTCCTCCAGTTGTCTGTGTTGAGGTTGTCTTAACAACGGTTTGACTACCGGATGTCTTAGTTCCTGAGGAATTCTTAGTTCCAGTAGCCTGACCTCCAGTTGACTGTGTTGAGGTTGTCTTGGTAACAGTTTGGCTTCCGGACGTCTTCGATCCTGAAGAAGTCTTGGTTCCAGCCGTCTGTCCTCCTGTTGTCTTCGATGAGGTTGTCTTGACAACGGTTTGACTTCCAGACGTCTTTGATCCCGAGGAAGTCTTGGTTCCAGTCGTCTGTCCTCCAGTTGACTTTGTTGAAGTCGTCTTTACAATGGATTGACTTCCAGACGTCTTTGTGGCAGTAGTCTGTCCTCCAGTTGTCTTCGACGAGGTTGTCTTAACAACGGTTTGGCTTCCAGTCGACTTTGATCCAGAAGAAGTTTTGGTTTCAGTGGTCTGCCCTCCAGTTGTCTTTGTTGAGGTTGTCTTGGCCACAGTTTGACTTCCAGACGTCTTTGATCCTGAGGAAGTCTTGGTTCCAGCCGTCTGTCCTCCTGTTGTCTTCGATGAGGTTGTCTTGACAACAGTTTGGCTTCCGGACGTCTTTGATCCTGAGGAAGTCTTAGTTCCAGTCGTCTGCCCTCCAGTTGTTTTTGTAGAGGTTGTCTTGGCAACAGTTTGGCTTCCAGACGCAGATTTGGTCTGACCTCCAGATGTCTTAGTCAAGGTCGTCAAGGTTACAGTTTGATCGGTAGTTTGGGATCCCGTGCAGATACATTTTCCATCGGCAGACATTACTCCAACAGAAATTGGTGCAGTTTGGCTACCCGATGTGGCTTTTCCAACAGTTGTCTTCGTCGAAGTGGTCTTAACGACATTCTGACTTCCGGTAGACTTTGTTTGAGCTCCAGTTCCGGTTGTCGAGGTAGTCTTGACAACGGTGCTTCCTCCAGATTTCTGCGACGTCGTTTGGCTTCCAGTTGACGTGGTTTGTCCTCCGGTTGTCTTTGTCGAAGTCGTCTTGACAACCTTTTGGCTTCCAGTTGACTTCGTTTGAGCTCCGGTGCTTTGTCCTCCAGTTGTCTTTGTCGAGGTAGTCTTGACGACGGTGCTTCCTCCAGTAGTTTTGACTCCTCCCGACTTCTGTGAAGTCATTTGGCTGGACGTGGTTTTACCTCCAGTGGTTTTAGTCGAGGTAGTCTTGACAACCTGTTGGCTTCCAGTCGACTTTGGTTGAGCTCCGGTGCTTTGTCCTCCAGTTGTCTTCGTCGAAGTAGTCTTGACAACGGTGCTTCCTCCAGATTTCTGCGATGCCGTTTGGCTTCCAGTGGACGTGGTCTGTCCCCCGGTTGTCTTTGTCGAGGTGGTCTTGACTACCTTTTGGCTTCCAGCTGACTTAGTTTGAGCTCCAGAGGAAGTGCTTTGTCCTCCAGTTGTGGTGGTCGAAGTTGTCTTGACAACATCTTGGCTTCCCGTAGACTTCTTTTGAGCCCCAGTGGTTTTAGTCGAGGTGGACTTTACAACGGTGTGTCCGTTGTTGGACTTCGCTCCTCCAGATTGCTGCGAAGAAGTTTGGGTGGTGGTGGTCTTGGTGGAAGTAGTTTTGACAACATTCTGGCTTCCAGCTGTCTTCGCTTGACCTCCTTCATTAGTCTTAGTAGAAGTAGTCTTGACAACGGTGCGGCCGTTGTTGGATTTCTCTCCTTCGGAAGTTTTCGAGGACGATTGTGTTCCTGTTGTCCTCGACTGCGTAGTTGTTGTAACGGTTTGACTTCCGGTTGCCTTCGCAGCTTGCGCTCCAGAAGATTGTCCGCCAGTTGTCTTCGTCGAGGTGGTTGTGGTGGTTCGGCTTCCGGTAGATCCAGCGGTGGAAGACGCTGATCCAGAAGTTTTCTTTTCTTCTGTTGTCTTCGAGGAAGTGGAAGTGGAGGATTTGCTCTCCGATGTCTTAGTTCCAGAGGATGCGGCTTGCCCTCCAGTTGTCTTCGTGGCAGTAGTAGTTACGGTTTGAGTTCCAGTTGATTTAGCTGCTCCCGACGAGGCCTGGCTACCGCTGGAAGAGGACTGACCTCCTGTGGTCTGTGTCGAGGTGGTAGTTGTAACCGTTTTGCTTCCCGATGATCCTGCAGAAGATGCAGACTGTCCTCCAGTAGTTGTTTTCGAAGAAGTTTGAAATCCGGTGGTAGACGTCTGTCCTCCGACGGTTTTCGTTGAAGTCCTCTTAACAACGGTACGTCCACCGCTGGTTTTCGCAGCTCCAGACGAGGAGGAGGAAGCTTGTCCTCCCGTGGTCTTAGTCGAAGTTGTTACGACAGTCTGGCTTCCAGACGACTTTGTCGTCTGTGCTCCACCGGACAAACTCTGTCCTCCGGTTGTCTTCGTTGATGTCACGGTTTGACTACCGGTGGACGTGGACCCACCTGAGGTCTGCGAGGATGAAGCGGTTTGTCCTCCGGTAGTCTTGGTAGAAGTGGTCGTTACGACGGTTTGTCCACCGGCACCTCCCGAATTTCCCGATGACTGGCTAGAGCTGGACTCTTCGTACGTGGTTATGACGGGATCGCTGTACTCGGTGTATTCGGTGTACTCGATTGTTTCTACTACCGTTCCATCATTGGACGTTTGGGGAGCAGGATTCGTGATGCCACTGGTGATGGCCAGGGCCAGAAAAGATAGCAGAAGGATGCTCTTCATCTTGAACGATGCGAGCTGCCTGTTGGATGAGTTGTGGCGGAGTTTGTCTTTTATACTAAACTCTGTGGTCTAAAAAAGGTGGTTTTTCGCACAAGTGTTTTTGAAGTTTTTGCATCGTTTTTCACAACGCAATATTTTTGTCTGTAGCGTGACTTGTAGGTTTTTGAAGGCTGTCTCAAGTTTGATCTCAACAATGATTTCAATTGTTAATAATACATGCGCTCATTTTATTCACATTTGATATAAGGGTAATTCTCTACCAACTCACACGAAATCGGGAAAAGTTGCCCCGACCCCTCTTCGATTTACGTGAAACTTTGTCCTAAGGGGTAACTTTTGTCCCTGATCACGAATCCGAGGTCCGTTTTTTGATATCTCGTGACGGAGGGGCGGTACGACCCCTTCCATTTTTGAACATGCGAAAAAAGAGGTGTTTTTCAATAATTTGCAGCCTGAAACGGTGATGAGATAGAAATTTGGTGTCAAAGGGACTTTTATGTAAAATTAGACGCCAAATTTGATGGCGTACTCAGAATTCCGAAAAAACGTATTTTTCATCGAAAAAAACACTAAAAAAGTTTTAAAAATTCTCCCATTTTCCGTTACTCGACTGTAAAAAATGTTGGAACATGTCATTTTATGGGAAATTTAATGTACTTTTCGAATCTACATTGACCCAGGAGGGTCATTTTTTCATTTAGAACAAAATTTTTCATTTTAAAATTTCGTGTTTTTTCTAACTTTGCAGGGTTATTTTACAATGTTTTACAAAGTTGTAGAGCAATGTTTTACAAAGTTGTAGAGCAGACAATTACAAAAAATATGATATATGGACATAGGGGGTTTGCTTATAAACATCACGAGTTATCGCGATTTTACGAAAAAAAAGTTTTGAAAAAGTTGGTCGTCATCGATCATGGCCGTTCATGGTCACCCGCGACAGACACGGACGACGAAACAAAGAGAAACGCAAAAAGTAACTTTTTCAAAACTTTTTTTCGTAAAATCGCGATATTTCGTGATGTTTATAAGCAAACCACTTATGTCTCTATATCAAAATTTTTGTAATTGTCTGTTCTACAACTTTGTAGAACATTGTTACACTCTAAAAAATAACCCTGCAAAGTTAGAAAAAACACGAAATTGTAAAATGAAAAATTTTGTTCTAAATAAAAAAATGACCCTTCTGGGTCAATCTAGATTCGAAAAGTACATTAAATATCCCATAAAATGACATGTTCCAAATTTTTTTACAGTCGAGTAACGGAAAATGGGAGAATTTTTAAAACTTTTTTAGTGTTTTTTTCGATGAAAATATGTTTTTTCGGAATTCTGAGTACGCCATCGAATCGGGCGACTAATTTTACATAAAAGTCCCTTTGACACCAAATTTCTATCTCATCACCGTTTCAGGCTGCAAATTATTGAAAAACACCTCTTTTTTCGCATGTTCAAAAATGGAAGGGGTCGTACCGCCTCTCCGTCACGAGATATCAAAAAACGGACCTCGAATTCGTGATCAGGGACAAAAGTTATCCCTTAGGACAAAGTTTCACGCAAATCGAAGAGGGGTCGGGGCAATTGCTGTGTGAGTTGGAAGAGAATTACCCATAAGGGTCTTGAAACAGTCACAAATTGAAACATTGCGCAACGTACCTAAAAAAGTATAGAGTTTCACTGTTTGTACAAGTGGAGGATTTCAATTAATTTATTGATTGAGTAATTTTACGCATCTCAGAACTGGGTTGCAATGTTTTAATAGAATGATCATTGTTTGCTGAACTATGCAATAAAAGACATGTATTCTTATCAATAATTTGAGCCTAGTAAGGGCCATCCATAAATAACTCGATATTTTTTTTAATTTCAAGATTTCCCCCCCCCCCCCCATGGAGATCTCCCCATTGCATGGAGTGTGGACAATCGGCATACCCCCCCCCCCTCCCTTTGTCCAAAGTATCAACGTGGTTTACGGATGTCCCCTATACAAGAATACAAAACAGAAGGTTACGATTTAATGCATACAAATTTTGTTTGTAATTCAATATAAAAAAAAGGTTTTATAAAAATAAGCTGTGTGATTTATCCATCCACTTTAACGACCCCCAGGTCTTTTGTGGTCTCTACTACAAGATTCTGCTCAAATCTAGGAGTCCAACGGCTTGATTGGGGAAAGCATTCAAACCGCTTTCTACTCCACTTTTAGCGATAACCATCCTAAAATACTATCAAGAAAGCCCAGTTTAACAGAGTTACTCCGGACAAAGACAATGCTACATTGTCTACCTTAAACATGTTTTGCAGCTCTGCTGACACTTGTTGTCTATATTAAAAATAGAATGAACTTACTGTTTTACTGTACAAAAGAGGTATAAATTGCAGATCAATTCTTAGTCCATCAGTCAGTTATCAAAAACAATTCAAATTGGTAGAACTTTTACGTAAAATAGCCAAACACTGTTTTCAAGGAAAACATGTAGGTTAAACAGATAAGAAAACTCATTTCATAATAACTTTAAACTTTTCTTTACATTAGATTGCACAACAACTTCACACTTTTCAAAAGTGTTTTGTCTCTATTCGATCGGTGGTTCCAAAAGTTATTTTTTTTTCTAAAAATCCCGACAGTATCCCAATTGATTAAAAATACGTAAACTAACATTTGAAAGTGCATTCTTAAAAGGTAACAGTTGACTTTACAAGCTTTATCAGTGAAATTTTTAAAATATTTTATATTTGTATTTGCTCTGATTTTTGTAAAAATATCGAAAGGATTGCAATAACATGACATAAATTTGCAATTTCAGAAAAATTTGTAATTGTAAAATTTCAACAAAGATATTTAAAAAAAAATGAAAATGGTATTATAGTTATTGAAGTTATTTCCAAAATGTAGTGTAACTATTTGAAAAATCATTTTCCCAAAATCTACACAACCTCCAAAACTGTAAATCATTTTCTAAATATATTGTTAGCACTGTTAACTTAGCAGTATCTTAAATCAAAACAATTATTTTCTAAAACATTTATCACGGAATCCTGTTATGTAACATATTCATAAAAATATTGTAAAACTTAGGCTTAAGTTCTGACCTTCAAGGCTGCCGTTTTGTATTCCAATAAAAGAAAATTATGTTAAAATCGCATAGACTTCTTATTTTCCTATTTGCTATTTTACACAATTTTCCAGTCACTTTTTCAATTTTTGGGGTGTTTATCACAATTTTTATATGTTCTTGAAAATTAGGTATTGAGTCGCAAAATCAGTCCGAAAAATCAGGGAGCAATTTTTTTTTTTTTCAAGAAACTTACAAATATAAATAAAAATACAAGTCTTTCGGTTTAATTTGAAATGCATTTTTCTGCATTTGAAATCATACTTAGCATCTCTGGGATCGATTCAAAATATTTGGATTTTTGTCAAGAACCATTTAAAGTACACAGAAAAAAAAATAATGGTAATATTGATCAGGAAATGATGACAGATTTTGTGGCAAAAAAAAAAGATTTATTTTGCCCCAAAAAATGATGAATTTTCATCCGTTTTGGATGAATGTTCATCAGGTTCTCATTTTACACATTTTTTATGTTATATTACCCAAAAAAAGAGGTAATATTCAACCTACCCAATTTCCAACATTCCATAATTCAACTTTTTTTTCTGTGTACTGCAAAAAGTTTTTGTTTTCGCATTTTAAACATTTTTTTCATACAAATATATCAGTGTTTATATTTATTATTTTTTTTTTGTAAAAATTGAAACAAATATTAACACATTCCAAATTTTTAGATCTAAACCCGTCTTGAGGTTGGGCTGAGTCTTAGAGACTGAAATTGGTATTTTTGAAAATAACCGAAAAGTTGTTTTTTTTTGTAACTTTTCTCTTTAAAAAAATACAAGAATAAAAAAAATATTGAACCATGGAATTATTCACGAGCTCAAAACTTTGAATAACGCGGATTTTCCGCAAGCTTGAGCGCATAAAAAAGAACGTCACTGTTCTGACATTTGCTAAATAGTGCAAATAAAATCGTAATAGCGGTACGCGACTGCTTCTGCGGAACAGTCCCGTCAAGCAAGATGCAGAATTGCAGCGCTGCACGACTCTTCCACTCTGAAAAAAATTGTAGGTTATTATGAAATAAATGTTTTAAGTTCGAAAAATGTAGAGTGGTGTAAAAAATATTGTTTTTCTTATGCAAAAACTTTCATAACACAAATGAATCTAAATTGTTTAGCCTCTACAGAAAATTTATTCCTAGAGTGCAACTCGCACAAGTCAAGAAATTGTCCCACCGCGCAAGGTTGGGGAATGTGGTTGATGACAGCCAAAAAAAAAGGAACAAAAAAAAGCGTTGCAAAAGAATTGAGCGTCGCGTCAAAAATATGGCCCCATAAATCAACATCTGCTGGCAGCACTGGCTGCGCAGCTGTCTTCGCTGGCTGACGCGGGATTTGACTCATGGAAATTTTACAACTGTGGTGTGCTGCAGTTCATGGAGTTGAGTTGCATCCGCTGCGTTGAACAGCATTCTTGAAAATTTAATCAAGGTTACTCAAGGGGTAAATTCGTCTTGCTCTTGGGTGATGAAACGGCACCATGTGATGAGACACCATTCAAGGTCGTTTCGAACGGGAGTTATTTTGAGGATATTGCAGTTATATTTGGAATTTTTTAAATTTTTATTTAAGATTGATAAATGAGCTCAACAAAAAAAAAAACATTATTAAATCCCCTTAGATCTGACCTTTTCGGTCCACGATTGACACGGCAGACTTGGCTTGCCATTAGCAGAAACTGGGTCAAAAGTTCCCAGCCAGCGCGCCGTCCCCTCGGGGCCTGTCGATTTCCCTGTCCTTGCAAATGCACTCCTTCAGAATCCGTTTCGAAGAGCTTCGAAATAGATCAAACGAAAAGCTCGAGCAGTGTGGCTTAACGAAAGTGATTTTGACACAATAATTTGAAATTGTTTTTCTTTGATTTCGTCGATTTCTCAGTCTCGCTTCTCTCGTCTGACGGAGGTGCCTCCGGGTGTACTTTATCGTGTACCACCGGGGCCACTTTCGTTTGAACTGGTGGAAATAAAAGCATCGGATCAATCTACCTAGAAGTGTTGAAAATTGATAAATTTGATAAGAAAAAGGGGTTAGAAGGTTTTGGTGTACCATTAATTAACATAAATGACTAAAAAAGTTAAATCATAAATTTCAAAGATTTGTTGAAGACATTTACATTTTTCCTCGTGTAAAACCATATACAAGCCATCTGTACAAGAGACGAAACAAACGATTCTTTTTTAATCGGAAATGAATCTTTCTCAGGCTCAGCTTCTGCAGTTGCACGCAAATTTGAGACGAGAAATAGCCCTACGAAGTTTTCCACAGATTTCCACAAATTTCGAAAGGCAATCCACACCGATCCACTTTATTTTTTCCCAATCTCCATATCAGTCCACTTCGACGTCGTCGTGCTATCTTGTCGCACCCGCCATTTTGACGTTCCGAGAAAAACGCGTTTTAATGTTTGACCTTGAATATACAAAAACGAGAGCACGCAATGAAAACAATAACAAACACGTTTTGTTTGGCTGACCATTCTGTGCATTGTCCCGAAGTTTGGCTGAAGTTGGTTGCTGGAGTCCCGAGGTATAATTACAAATGTTTACGGTAGTCTAGCTTGTACGTGCGACAAACGCATCCTGACTTTCCTGGCCTGAAATTCCTTTGGCCTTTTGTCGCACTTACATCAATTTTCATGGAGTGACAAGGTAGCACGACAAGATTGAAACTACTTTCATATGTAAAGTGACAAAAATGCACGGAGTTTTTTCGGTTTATGTTGAATATCTCAGGATTGAAATCGAATTTTGGGGATCTGTGAAGGTCATAAGGTGAGGCATTGTGAGCTGCACAAAATGGCGTTCTTAACTCAATTTGGCCCAAAATGCACGTACGACAAGTTAGCACGATGGCGACGACTTGCCTTAGCAATGAAAAGTCTTCTAGCCCAAAGCAATTGATTCTTTTTACTCAATGGCAAGGACAAAAAAAAAACATAAAACTATGCTGCACAATTTCTAGTGGAAAGAACGACTTCCTGGCTGATCCTGTTGCCAGTGGAAAAGCATTGACAATCTCCATTTGAAAATATTGAAATATCAGTTCGCTCGAGGGCATTTGTGCACTTTATCACGGTGTCAAGCTTGTGATACCATTTGAGTGGGGCTGGACAAAAGCAATCATTTGTGATTGGTTTTAGACTCGATTGAAAGTTCTTTGAGGGATTTTATTTGATTTGATATGCAAGAAATGGCACAATTTTGAAATTTGGATGATTTTTTCCAGTTGCAATATTATCCGAATTCTCAATTATTCGGAGTTTCCATTAATCAAAATCTATCCACATTAACAGTCAAGTTACTAAGCCCCATTTTAGCGTTACATGGATTTTCGAAAAGCTGTAACTTGGTGAAAATTACATGAAATATCAACTTCATATATACCATTGGATTTGAAAATTAATCAACTTTAAGATAAAAATATTTAATATGGTGGTTTAGGGGGCGGGTCTCCGGGGGGAGGGGCCAAAGGAAAAAAAAAAACAGCGTTACATGGAATTCAAGGGCTCAGAGCACATCGTAAAATAACCCAAAATACCAACTTATAGGTTTTGGAAAGGGAAGCCTCTACTTTAAGGGAAAAATATTTAAAACATAGTGGGTCTCGTGGCGCAAGGGTAGCGGCTTCGGCTGCCGATCCCGATGATGCTATGAGACGCGGGTTCGATTCCCGCCTTATCCACTGAGCTTCTATCGGATGGTGAAGTAAAACGTCGGTCCCGGTATCTCCTGTCTCGTCAGAGGCGCTGGAGCAGAAATCCCACGTTAGAGGAAGGCCATGCCCCGGGGGGCGTAGTGCCAATAGTTTCGTTTTTTCGTTTTTTTTTAAATATTTTAACAATTTTTAAAAAATAGTTATCGTAACTATTTTTACAAAAGTAATATTCATTTGAACTATAAAGCCAAATTTTGAAGAAATATGGTCATGCGACATATCAAAATTCATGAAATTATTCAAGGAATCGATATATGAGCAATTCAACCTGATTCGGTTGAACCGGTTCAAATAACCGGTACCGGTTGAACCGATTCCGGGGTTGTATCACTAACCATGTCATGCGACGTGTCAAAACTCTTCAAATTAGCTCAACAATCTTTTTGTGATAAATTTGAACCGATTCAAATGAACCGGTTCAAATAACCGGTACCGGTTTGAACCGATTCCGTGTTTTTACTGCAAATCATGCCTTGCGACGTGTCAAAACTCTTCAAATTAGCTCAACAATCTTTTCGTGATAAATTTGAACCGATTCAGTTGAACCGGTTAAAATAACCGGTACCGGTCTGAACCGATTCCGTGTTTTTACTGCAAATCATGCCTTGCGACGTGTCGAAACTCTTCAAATAATCTCAACAATCTTTTCGTGATAATTTTGAACCAATTCAGTTGAACCGGTTCATATAACCGGTACCGGTTTGAATCGATTCCGTGTTTTTACAGCAAACCATGTAGTGCGACGTGTCAACAATTTTCAAATAATCTCTACAATCTATTGGTACTGAATATGAACCGATTCAGTGAAACCGGTTCAAACAACCGGTACCGGTTTAAACCGATTCCGTGTTTTAGAACAAACCATGTAGTGCGACGTGTCGAACATTTTCAAATAATCTCATCATTATATTGGTACCGTCATCAGGGTGACAATGGGTCTGGGAGGTGAGATTGGGTCATACAAATATCAGTATTTTTGTATGACCCAATCCCAATCCCAGACCCAATGTCACCTGATGACGGTAATGAAATAAACCAATATGGTTGAACCAGATCAATTACCGGTACCGGTAAGGACCAATTTTATATTTTATAGCAATCCAAGTAATGCGACCTGTTTTCGTGAATAATTTGAACCGATTTTGTTGTACTGTTTCAAAATCTGGTAACGATTCGCATATATTCCATGATTTTACTGTAATGATATGGTCATGCAACGTTTTACATAAGGCTACTAAAAATATTTTTCATAGTTTTGTCACTCCCATCCCTTCGAAATCTACTCGAAATATCAGGGGGCAAAAGACATTTCAAAAAACTTCAAAATTTCGATCGAAATATATGTGCAACCAGCTGAAATGAATTTAAAATGCAATCCTTTGCGTTCAGAATCATTTTTAGCATAAGCTGGTTTATAAAAAAAATATTTTCGATGTAAACCTTTTTGCAATGTTTGTCGTATTTCAAATGATTTCCTTTTGACTTGAACAGTCCAACGTACAAAAATAACAACCGTTTCCTAACATAAATTGATAAATTGATAAAATAATAAATTGATAAATTGATAAATTGATAAATTGATAAATTAATAAATTGATAAATTAATAAATTGATAAATTGATAAATTGATAAATTGATAAATTGATAAATTGATAAATTGATAAATTGATAAATTGATAAATTGATAAATTGATAAATTGATAAATTGATAAATTGATAACTTGATAAATTGATAAATTGATAAATTGATAAATTGATAAATTGATAAATTGATAAATTGATAAATTGATAAATTGATAAATTAATAAATTGATAAATTGATAAATTGATAAATTGATAAATTGATAAATTGATAAATTGATAAATTGATAAATTGATAAATTGATAAATTGATAAATTGATAAATTGATAAATTGATAAATTGATAAATTGATAAATTGATAAATTGATAAATTGATAAATTGATAAATTGATAAATTGATAAATTGATAAATTGATAAATTGATAAATTGATGAATTGATAAATTGATAAATTGATAAATTGATAAATTGAATTGAATAAATTTTGCCAGGCCTTCGGATAACCGAGTCTGGACTGTACATTGAATTATGCCAATTATAATTATTTTATCATTTTATCAATTTATCAATTTATCAATTTATCCATTAATCAATTTATCAATTTATCAATTTATCAATTTATCAATTTATCAATTTATCAATTTATCAATTTATCAATTTATCAATTTATCAATTTATCAATTTATCAATTTATCAATTTATCAATTTATCAATTTATCAATTTATCAATTTATCAATTTATCAATTTATCAATTTATCAATTTATCAATTTATCAATTTATCAATTTATCAATTTATCAATTTATCAATTTTATCAATTTATCAATTTATCAATTTATCAATTTATCAATTTATCAATTTATCAATTTATCAATTTATCAATTTATCAATTACAGTTAGCGCTCTTCTTCCGAGCTGTACAGACGTTTTTTCTGCTACCGCGTCAAGGAAGCCAATCGCAAACTATACCTCAAAATCTTTTTTTTTTTTACGCACGCCGAGTAAGTTCGCGACCGCGGCATTCGATTTCGCCATGGCGAAACGGGAAAACACTTTCCGGATCGACTACTCGAACATTCCGCGAAAACCGAGTGGAAACGAGCTGCACGAGTTCCTTTACAAGGAAATTGGTCTGAAAGAAGAAGACGTCCTACGACTGCAGTGTAGCCGGAGCTTGGGATGTGCCTTTGTCAAGGTCAAAAGCCTTGAACTTGCTCAACAAACTGTTGAGCAGCACGACAACATGCACGAGATTGAAGTCGACGACAAGTCATATCGACTACGCTTCATGATGGAGGATGGAACGAAGGAGGTAAAGCTCTACGATCTATCCGAAGGCACCTCCGAGGACAAAATCATCGAGTTCCTGAAGCAGTATGGTGAAGTCCTCTCGATCCGTGAACAAATGTGGGGCGATCAAGCACGCTACAAAGTCTCCACTGGGATACGGATTGTGAGGATGATGGTCCAAAAGAACATCGATTCTTTCGTGACAATCGACGGAGAAAAACTGCCGTTTCCTACTATGGTCAGCGGCAAACATGCAAACATTGTCTTGAAACTGTCACAACGGTATCACCTGCGTGCAGAACAAACAACTCCAGGTGCAAAAATCGTATGCTGATGCGGCTAAGCAGCCTGGCCTCAAGAAATCTGCACCGAAACCAGCTAAACAAAAGGCTAAGACAAAGGGCACTGGAGACTCTCCACTGGTCTTTAAAACGGTAGCACAAACATCTTCAAACTCGACCCCGGTGAACACCAACACCACCTCAACAGTCACCCCAAATTCACAGCCTGTGTCTCAGCCTGGAGGCAGTGGAATGCAACCTCCACAGCAGCCGCTGAGCGTCACAAAGCTGGGCTCGGGATTAGGAGGAAACACAAGAGAAAAACGCACGGATGGCAACGATACGGACTGCTCGACAAACTCGAGCTCCAGCAGGCGCTCGCTGCGAAATATCAACAAAAAGAAGAAATACAACGACACGAATGACCTGGACGACTTGCTGGGGGAGAACTAAATCCTCTTCACTAGTTACATTATTGCCACAATAAACATCAACACGATAACGAACACAACAAAGATTGACGCACTTAACACATTTATACACATGGTGCATGCTGACATTATTTGTCTCCAAGAAGTGGAAAACGAAGAACTAACACTACCAGGGTACAATATTGTGTTCAACGTTGATCACAGTCGACGAGGAACCGCCATCGCACTCAAAGATTTCATCAAGTTCACACATGTAGAGAAGAGCCTGGATAGTCGCATGATCACACTACGCGTGCTGAATACAACGATCGCAAACGTATACGCACCGTCCGGTACGGCAATGAGAGCAGAGAGGAGAGATTTCTTAACACTACTCTAGCCTACTACTTGCGGCACAACACTGAACATACGGTCCTTACAGGATTTTAACTGTGTGTTGAGGCCGTGCGATGCAACAGGCCACAACCATAGTCCAGCTCTACAAGCAACGATTCAACAACTCCAACTACACGATGTGTGGCAGCTACTACGAAGCAGAGACACAGGATTTACATATATTACTCACAACTCTTCTTCGAGACTTGATCGAGTGTATGTGAGTACTGGTTTACGCGAACAGCTGAGGGATGTAAACACACATGTCTGCTCTTTCACAAACCATAAAGCTGTGACCGTTAGATTGTGCCTCCCAAACCTCGGTCGAGAACAAGGTCGCGGGTATTGGTCATTACGCCCTCACCTGCTGACCGATACCAATGTAGAGGAATTCCAGGTGCGTTGGCAATTCTGGACGAGACGACGACGTGATTTCACCTCATGGATGTCTTGGTGGGTGGGCTTCGCCAAACCACAAATCAAGAAATTCTTCAGGTGGAAATCAAAGGAAGCCTATGACAACTTTTACCTGGATCACCAACGACTCTACGCGAGGCTGAAAGAGGCCTACGATGCTTACTACCTGGATGCTGCAGTGCTGCCAACCATCAACAGAATAAAAGGTGAAATGCTTTCCCTCCAGCGAAGGCACACACAAATGTTTGTGAGAATCAACGAAACTTACATCGCCGGGGAAGCTATCTCCACTTTCCAACTTGGGGAGAAAAAACGGAAGAGGACCATCATCACGAAAATTGAAGAAGACCACGGCAGAACTGTTGAAGATTCGGAGGAAATTGAGCAGCGCCTGTTGCAATATTTCTCCGATCTCTACACCGAACGCGAAACAGCCGAACCTGCAGGAGAGGAATCTTTTCTCTGTCCCAGGGTTGTAGCTGAGGGCGACGTACTCAACGAGAGAACAACCAGTGAGATAAGTACCAATGAAATTCTACAAGCGATAAAAACAAGTGCTGCCAGAAAGTCCCCAGGACCGGATGGCCTTCCTAAAGAGTTTTATGCCCGAACCTTTAGCATAATCCACCGGGAATTAAACCTTATCCTCAATGAAGCCCTTTCTGAAAATTTTCCTGCTGAGTTCGTTGATGGAGTAATTGTTCTCGTCAAGAAAAAAGGACCTGGCAACACTGTCCATTCGTATCGCCCAATCTCACTTTTAAACTTCGACTACAAATTGCTCTCTCGAATTCTGAAAACCCGGCTGGATGAAGTGATGGTTGGGCATCGGATTCTCACACATGCTCAGAAATGCTCAAATGCTGATCGGAACATTTTCCAAGCAACGTTGGCGCTAAAGGACAAGATCGCTGATCTCATCTCAAGGCGTGAGCGTGGCAAACTAGTCTCCTTTGACCTGGACCATGCTTTTGACAGGGTCTCTCGAGCATTCCTACACCGTAACATGCTGGCCATTGGGATCAATCCTCGACTAGTCAGTCTGCTGGCTAGGATATCATCGCTCTCGTCTTCTCGGCTCTTGGTGAATGGCCATCTCTCGGCACCATTCCCGATACAACAATCTGTGCGACAAGGAGATCCAATCTCAATGCATCTTTTTGTGCTATATCTCCACCCTCTCTTGCGCAAGCTCGAAGAAGTGTGTGGAGAGGATCTGATCGTGGCATACGCTGACGATGTTAGTGTAGTGGCAACGTCAACAGAGAAAATCAACGCGCTGGAGAGATTATTTTTCAGCTTTGAACAGTTCTCTGGAGCAAAACTTAACCGTGAGAAAACAGTATCAATCAACGTTGGGCTCATTGACGAAAACGCGCTTCAAGTTCCGTGGCTGCAAACAATGGACCGAGTGAAGGTACTCGGTGTTACATTTGTGAACTCAATTCGACTGATGATCACCTTGAATTGGGACGATTTGATCAACCGATTCGCTCGACAAGTTTGGCTACAATCACTGCGCTCACTCACAGTACACCAAAAAGTGATTCTACTCAACACATTTATGACTTCGAAGATATGGTACCTTTCCTCGATTTTGCCACCGTACTCTGTCCACACGTCGAAGATCACTGCAACGATGGGATCCTTTCTCTGGCGGAGGATGCCAGCACGAATACCGATGGAACAGCTAGCTCGAGACCGCAACCTGGGAGGATTGAAACTACAACTTCCTGCCAAAAAATGCAAAGCATTGCTGCTCAACCGCCACGTGACTGAAACTGAGTCAATGCCGTTCTACAGATCATTCACGACACCTGCCAATCCACCTGGGCCAGCTCCACCGACGAGCTTGCCATGTCTGAAGTCGATTTTGGAAAACTATCAAAGGCTTCCGCCTCAGATTCAACAAAACCCATCTGCTGACGAGATTCATCGTTTCTACGTGAACCAAACTGCTCTGCCGAGAGTGGAAAGGAATCACCCAAGGACTGATTGGCGAAAAGTGTGGCAGAACATCTCAAATCGACAACTCACTGCAGCACAACGTTCACACTTGTATCTTCTAGTAAACGAGAAGATCGAGCATCGAAAATTGATGTTCACCATTCGACGAGCAGACGGAGAGGACTGCACCTACTGCAACGCAGCAGTAGAAACACTTCAGCATAAATTCTGCGACTGTCCGCGAGTAGAAGGAGCGTGGAGACATCTTCAACAGCGAACCAGAACAATTCTACAAGGATGGCGACGGCTCTCCTTTGAAGACTTAATCAGACCAGAACTGATCGGTGTTAACAGAACAGCGAAAATTAGCATTTTGAAGTTGTTTACTAGTTATGTCTCCTTTATTGAACTTTGCAATAATGATGTAGATATTAACGCACTCGAATTCTACCTAGATTCTGAAGTATAACAAATTATGTTGTAATTAGTTTTTACTCTCAAAACCAAACAAATAAATATTTTACGTAAAAAAAAAAAAAAAAAATTTATCAATTTATCAATTTATCAATTTATCAATTTATCAATTTATCAATTTATCAATTTATCAATTTATCAATTTATCAATTTATCAATTTATCAATTTATCAATTTATCAATTTATCAATTTATCAATTTATCAATTTATCAATTTATCAATTTATCAATTTATCAATTTATCAATTTATCAATTTATCAATTTATCAATTTATCAATTTATCAATTTATCAATTTATCAATTTATCAATTGATCAATTTATCAATTTATCAATTTATCAATTTATCAATTTATCAATTTATCAATTTATCAATTTATCAATTTATCAATTTATCAATTTATCAATTTATCAATTTATCAATTTATCAATTTATCAATTTATCAATTTATCAATTTATCAATTTATCAATTTATCAATTTATCAATTTATCAATTTATCAATTTATCAATTTATCAATTTATCAATTTATCAATTAATCAATTTATCAATTTATTATTTTATCAATTTATCAATTAATGGTAGGAAACGGTTGTTATTTTTGTACGTTGGACTGTTCAAGTCAAAAGGAAATAATTTGAAATACGACAAACGGTTTAATTTCAAATACGACAAATACGGTTAAAACCGGTACCGGTTGTTTGAACCGGTTTCACTGAATCGGTTCATATTCAGTAACAATAGATTGTAGAGATTATTTGAAAATTGTTGACACGTCGCATGGCATGATTTGCAGTAAAAACACGGAATCGGTTCAAACCGGTACCGGTTATTTGAACCGGTTCAACCGAATCAGGTTGAATTGCTCATTTATCGATTCCTTGAATAATTTCATGAATTTTGATATGTCGCATGACCATATTTCTTCAAAATTTGGCTTTATAGTTCAAATGAATATTACTTTTGTAAAAATAGTTACGATAACTATTTTTTAAAAATTGTTAAAATATTTTTAACATGTTTTAAATATTTTTCCCTTAAAGTAGAGGTTCTCCCCTTTCCAAAAACCTATATATGTTGGTATTTTGGGTTATTTTACGATGTGCTCTGAGCCCTTGAATTCCATGTAACGCTGTTTTTTTTCCTTTGGCCCCTCCCCCCGGGGACCCGCCCCCCTAAACCACCATATTAAATATTTTTATCTGAAAGTTAATTAATTTTCGAATCCAATGGTATATATGAAGTTGATATTTCATGTAATTTTCACCAAGTTACAGCTTTTTGAAAATCCATGTAACGCTAAAATGGGGCTTAGTAGTCTACGGGTACTTTTCTGGCATAGTTGCCTGACTGTTAACGACCCCCAGGTCTTTTGTGAGGTTTTCGTTATTCTTCATTGAACCCCCTTTATTTTGATCAATATTGAGCAATTCCTCGTTTTTCAGCAAAGTTCCTTAAATTTATATTATTTTGACTTACTGAAATTAAATAATCAGTCAAAAAGTGATAAGATCCTATCCCGTATGTTTGGCAGGTTTAGCACTCGCCTTGAACTCCATAAAATTTGGTGATTTTCACTATTTAAACAATTTTTTTTGTTAAACTTGCTTGCTCACTTCCTATTTAGCTAATTATTACTCAATTTCAGTTAAAAATGCTTTTTAGGAGCATTAATTGAACATCAAAGTGCTGATATGGCAACATTAGAGTCACGATGGAGTTAGTTTCTGTTCCCCTAGTTAATTTAATATTAAAAATAGCATTTCTTGTTTTGTTGTGAAAATGCTACTGACATTGGCTGACTTCCAAGGTTGATAACGATAAAATTATCGAAGTTCGATAACGATAACGATAGTTCTATCGTTATCGTCGGGACGATAACGATAATCTATCATTATCGTTATCGTTTTCCGATAATTCTATCGGCGATAATTTTGTCGACGATAACGAACGATAACATAAATTTAATATATTTCTTAAATGAGCATGAGCATGGTTGACTGCCAATGAGCAGTTCTCTAGGATTTCGGTCATTCGATTTTTTTTGTATTTTTTAATCCGACTGAAACTTTTTTAGTGCCTTCGGTATGCCCAAAGAAGCCATTTTGCATCATTAGTTTGTCCATATAATTTTCCATACAAATTCGGCAGCTGTCCATACAAAAATGATGTATGAAAATTCAAAAATCTGTATCTTTTGAAGGAATTTTTGATCGATTTGGTGTCTTCGGCAAAGTTGTAGGTATGGATACGGACTACACTGGAAAAAATAATACACGGTAAAAATTTGGTGATTTTTTATTTAACTTTTATCACTAAAACTTGATTTACAAAAAACACTATTTTTAATTTTTTTATTTTTGATATGTTTTAGAAGGCATAAAATGCCAACTTTTCAGAAATTTCAGGTTGTGCAAAAATCACTGACCGAGTTATGAATTTTTTAATCAATACTGATTTTTTCAAAAAATCGAAATTTTGGTCGTAAAAATTTTTCAACTTCATTTTTCGATGTAAAATCAAATTTGCAATCAAAAAGTACTTTAGTGAAATTTTGATAAAGTGCACCGTTTTCAAGTTATAGCCATATTTAAGTGACTTTTTTGAAAATAGTCGCAGTTTTTCATTTTTTAAAATTAGTGCACATGTTTGCCCAGTTTTGAAAAAATATTTTTGAAAAGCTGAGAAAATTCTCTATATTTTGCTTATTTGGACTTTGTTGATACGACCTTTAGTTGCTGAGATATTGCAATGCAAAGGTTTAAAAACAGGAAAATTGATGTTTTCTAAGTTTCACCCAAACAACCCACCATTTTCTATCGTCAATATCTCAGCAACTAATGGTCCGATTTTCAATGTTAATATATGAAACATTTGTGAAATTTTCCGATCTCTTCGAAAAAATATTTTTGGAATTTTCAAATCAAGACTAACATTTCACAAAGGCCAAACATTCAATATTACGCCCTTTTAAAATGTTTGTCTTGATTTGAAAATTCCAAAATATTTTTCGAAAAGATCGGAAAATTTCACAATTGTTTCATATATTAACATTGAAAATCGGACCATTAGTTGCTGAGATATTGACGATAGAAAATGGTGGGTTGTTTGGGTGAAACTTAGAAAACATCAATTTTCCTGTTTTTAAACCTTTGCATTGCAATATCTCAGCAACTAAAGGTCGTATCAACATAGTCCGAATAAGCAAAATATAGAGAATTTTCTCAGCTTTTCAAAATATTTTTCAAAACTGGGCAAACATGTGCACTAATTTAAAAAAATGAAAAACTGCGACTATTTTCCAAAAAGTCACTTAAATATGGCTATAACTTGAAAACGGTGCACTTTATCAAAATTTTAGTAAAGTACTTTTTGATTGCAAATTTGATTTTACATCGAAAAATGAAATTGAAAAATTTTTACGACCAAAATTTCGATTTTTTGAAAAAATCAGTATTGATTAAAAAATTCATAACTCGGTCAGTGATTTTTTGCACAACCTGGAAATTTCTGAAAAGTTGGCATTTTATGTCTTCTAAAACATATCAAAAATAAAAAAATTAAAAATAGTGTTTTTGTAAATCAAGTTTTAGTGATAAAAGTTAAATAAAAAATCACCAAATTTTTTTACCGTGTATTATTTTTTCCAGTGTAGTCCGTATCCATACCTACAACTTTGCCGAAGACACCAAATCGATCAAAAATTCCTTCAAAAGATACAGATTTTGAATTTTCATACATCATTTTTGTATGGACAGCTGCCGAATTTGTATGGAAAATTATATGGACAAACTAATGATGCAAAATGGCTTCTTTGGGCATACCGAAGGCACCAAAAAAGTTTCAGCCGGATTAAAAAATACAAAAATTAAAATTGAAGAAAAAAGACCGATTTCGTAGAGAATTGCTCCAATGAGCTGCTACTCCGTTATTGACCGATCATCTGAAGTTAAACAATGAATCAAAAATGATCAGTGGGAGCCAACCATCCGTTCACTGTTTAACCTCTGAAGATCCCTACTTTATTAGTCAATACCGGCGCCCTCCCAAGAAGCCTGCAGTTCAACGAAAGGGAGGAATGTTAGTCCGATAGTTGAAGTTGCAGACTCATCAAGCACACAGTTTTTGGCTATATACTTGTTGATACCGCTTGAGACCGTTGAATCCACAGCATCTCCTTCAAGCATCACGTGATTATTATTTTTTTGGGTTAGTAGGATAAGGTATTGGCTTTTCGATGCCTCCCGAGCTACGATGCTATGGGTAGGACTTTCATAACAGACCCGTCGGCGAGCCTTCCAAGCAACGATGCTATGGGAAGGTCTTTTTGGTTAACACACAAAGTCACTCACACACAATTATTTCACTCCACTATTAATTAATCCAAAATGTCAGTGCGTCTTTCGATCATTATATAGAAATGGCTTATTCACCTTAAAAAATAAAACCTTATTCAAAAAACTATACACAATTTACCCGACGCCGTGCCCTCCGATCAACGATGATATAGGAAGGGCTTTGAAAATCACAAAACAATTAATTAAGATCACCAAAAACAATCCCAAAAAACACCAATTACTCAACGAAAATTACGCTCAAGACACAAATTATTCAGTAAGTCATGCTATTATTCGATTACCACAATCACTCACTCCATACGAACAGCGACACAAAAGCACACAAAAAAATTAACCTGCATAATCACGACTTCGTGTCCCCACTTCCAGCGCACTAATCATAAATTTAATATATTTCTTAAATTGACCTAAACCAGCCAAATTATGTTGAATTTTTAAGCTTCCTCTAAGTTGGGAAATATTTTTTTTTGTTGAAATTATAAGAACTTCGATACATACTGAAATTTTACAAATTACCGTAATTTAAAAAAAAAACTATTTTTTTTTAATTCGCAGTATGGATATCAAACGATTAGAAATTGTGAATGAATTTTAACTGTTTTAGAGATTTTTGAATGAAATACTAAAATTTTCACAAAATACGACATTTTCTCGAAAAAACTATTTGCCATCCTCACTTCAATGAGGAAAGGCTTTATAATCACTCGAAAAATGAACTTCTTTATTCGACCTCCTAGACCCACCTTCACGTATACCTATCGACTCAGAATCAAATTCTGAACAAATGTCTGTGCGTGTGTCTGGATGTGAGTCCGTGCACCCAGAAATATGCACTCGATTATCTCCGGACTGGCTGAACCGATTTAGACTGTTTTGGTCTCATTCGATCCGTCTTGGCGTCCCACAAGACCCTAGTTAATATTATGAAGTTTAGAAAAGTACTTCAAAAGTTATGCTAAAAAAACGGTTTTAGCTAAACTTTGAAAGATTGTAAAAATGGTGGTTTTTGTAAGAAACCCCGTTATGCGATATATTGTTAGAAAGGTATTTAAAATAAAAGCGGAAAGGTATTTAAGCGTAAAGCGTCCAAAAGATTGAAGATCTGACAAACCCATCAAAAGTTAGAGCATTTAAGTGTTATTTATACACTTTTTTGAGGTCGGATCTTAAATATTTTGATGAAAAATTTGTCCGGATCTATTATGCGACACATCGTTGGATAGGTAATCAAAAGACCTTTCCAACGAGCCCAAAAGATTAAAGATCTGACAACCCTATCAAAAGTTATAAGTACTTTAATGTTTTCTTAACACTTTTTTTGAGGCCTGATCTCATATATTTTGATAAAAATAAGTGTTATTTATACCCTGTGTAGTGTATTCACTTTATGAATGTGAGGAAGGCACCAACCACCTAAAGGTGGATTATGTAACGTTTTTTTTTTTAATTTGCATTATGGATATCAAATAATTCAAAATTTTGCTTGAATTTTCACTGTTTCAGATACTAACATTTTCGCAAAATACATTACCTTCTCGAAAATACTAAAATTTTCACATTTTCTCGAAAATACTCATTTTTTTTATAATTTGCACTATGGGTATCAAATGATTCGAAGTTTTGCTTGAATTTTCACTATTTCAGATACTAAAATTTACCAAAATACTAACATTTTGACAAAATACCTTACTTTGCAATATGGGTATCAAACGATTTGAGATTTTTTATGTATTTCAACTGTTTCAGAGATTTTTGAATGAAATGATCATTTTTTTACAAAATACGACATTTTCTCGAAAGTACTCTTTTTTTTTCGTTTTTCGTTTCAAACGATTCGAAATTTTGTATGTATTTTAATTGTTTTAGAGATTTTTGAACGAATTACAAATTTTTTCACAAAAAACGGCATTTTCTCGAAAATACTCAATTTTTTATTATTTGCATAATGGGTATCAAAGGATGTGAAATTATTATAATAATTACTCAAATTTTCACAGAATACGACATTTTCTAAAAAAAATCTTTTTTTTTTAATTCGTAATACGGGTATCAAACGATTCGAAATTTTAAATACATTTTCACTGTTTCAGGGTTTTTTGAATAAAATTCAAAAAAATTCACAAAATACCATATTTTCTCTAAAATACTAAAATAGTGAAAAAACAGGAAAAAATTGCATCCTATCAATATGGGTATAAACCCATATTGCGAATTTTGAAGAATTGAGTATTATGTATAAGAAAAAACACTATTTTGTGAAAAGTTTAGTTTTTCATTAAAAAAAACTCTTATACAGTAGAAATGCATGCAAAATTTCGAATCGTTTGATACCCATATGGCAAATTATAAAAATTTGAGTATTTTCGAGACACTACGGTATTTTGTGAAAATTTTAGTATTTCATTCAAAAAGCTCTAAATCAGTGAAAATTCATGCAAAATTTCAAATCGTTCAATACCTTTCGGCACTTAACATTTTTTTCCAAGTCCTCCGGATAATTGAGTCTGGACTGTAATTTCTTAAAATCGACAAGATACAGACCAAACACAGACGACTCGTTCCAAGAGAAAAAATAAATACTTTTATTATCCACAATATTTGCTCAATCATCAAAAGTAACAGCAAATTTTGCGGTGCGTTAACGTAATTTCACAAGAAACCAACTCGTGCGTGTTGGTGTTTGCACAAACATGTGTTTGTAATTTTCGCACTCTTTTTTTTTTCTTTCCGTTCGTGCCAAATGGCACTCACTTTTTTGAGTGTTTTTTTTTTTTTTGTTCGCTCCCTTTTTTGCTGGCGCTCTCCCTCTCCGAAGTTGACTTTCTGACGCACATACGCGTGTGTGGGTGTGTGTGCGTGCAAGTATAATAAAGTATGTGTAGTGAATAGGCCAGATAGGAAAATAATTCAATATAAAGCAAAATTGATGTTGATAAGAAGAAGTTGGTTTGCAGACTTTTTAATTCATTCAGTAATTTTGGCATCACTGCAATTGTTTGCGAGAGAAAATTTTGACGTTTGAGGAGAGTGAGAGGGAGAGTGATGCGATAGCGTTTGACGTTTGCCGCTAGATTGAGAGCGCGCCTCTCGTATGATCATTCTGTTGGATAAATTTGTAGATGACGGATGTGTGATTTTCAAGTTCTTTGAAAGAGTTGAAAAATAATCAAAGTTTGGTTACATTTTTACGGTTACTACATGGCATAGTCGGTAGGTGAGTATACTGTATTGCGAAGTAATTGTGGTAATGTGAAGGGGCGAATTACCCAACCAGCTAAAGAGAGCTGAAGAAACAGTTGGCGAATGCCCCAACAAGCTAAAGAGAGCTTACACTGAAAAAAGGTTGACGAATGCCTCAACCAGCTAAAGAGAGCTAACACAGAAAAAATGTTGACGAATGCCTCAACCAGCTAAAGAGAGCTTGAATGAAAAAAAAAAACAAAAGAAAGAGAAAAAAAAAAAGTTGGCGAAAGCCCCAACTTGTTGGCTTCACAAATATTATTTTGTGTAATTCATGAAAGGTTATTGGGCGTAAGTTCCCAACCACGCTGATCTTGACCCTGAACGAGGATTGAGAATACTTGAAATGATTACACAGTTAACAGTAAACATAAAAAAAACAAAACAAAAAAACGTAGAGGCAAAAGAATGAAAAGTTTTCAAAAGAGTTTGTGAAGTCAAGTTGTCATTGAAGTCAAATTTTGACGGCCTTTTAATTGAGTTGAAAATGAAAGGTATAAATGAGAATCGGATTGAGAACTTCGATCAGTTTTGAAGTATCAATTGGGTTGAAAACTAGAAAACTACACAGCTGAAGATTGAAACTCAAAAGAAGGAATAAATAAAAGTTATATCAAGCAAGAAGAATTCATGAAGTGAAATAACTTGCAATTAATTTGAGAACATTAAAGTTACAATTGTTTGAGCTAGAGCGAATGCATGTCAAAGAAGAAATGGATAAGAATGATTCTAAAATTGGTTTGAGAATTTCAATCAGTTTGGCTTTACAATTTTAAGACATGGTAGGATAGATTAAGCTGAAGATTGAAACTCAAAAATAGAAAAAAAAAAAGTAATTCAAAAAATAAAATTTGATTAAAATTTGAACAATTTGCAATGGATTTGAACTTTGAAGTTAAAATTGGGTTGAGCAGGAGAAAGAAAGAATTTCAAAGGAGAAATTAACGACAGTGTAAAAAAAGATGAGGCTGAGGCATTAGAATGTTCTGCTACGAGTTAGAGAAATACAATCAGTTTTGAAGTCAATTTTAAGAAACGATAGGCTAGAAGCCTACACGCCTTATAATTGGGTCCTAAAATGAAGCTTAGATTGCTGATATTATTGTTTACAGCGATAAAGCTTATTTTTCTGAGTAAAATGACCCTTTGTTGCGTTTGAAATGGATTTTTTAAATCAATTTTGAAAAATTAACCTCGCGATCCTTCTTGACAGAAAAGTTCCTACTTGACAGCTCGTTCCAAGGAAAAATGTTGTCTTGTCATTATTTTTTTTGTATTAAAATGAAAAAAAGTGATCAGAAATGGTTTTTGATCGTGTTTTTTCCCGCTGTACATAAAAATTTACATAGGGCTTAAGTACCCAATTGAGCTGAAGATTGAAACTCAAACGGAGGAATAAATAAAAATGTTGTTAGAAGATTTAATGAAGTAGAATAATTTGCAATTAATTAGAGAATATTCAAGTTTCAATTGATTGAGCTAGCGAGATTGAATATATAAAAAAAAGGTATAAGAATGATTCTAAAATTAGTTTGAGAATTTCAATCAGTTTGGCGTTACAATTTTAAGACACGGTAGTATAGAAACCTGCACGTCTTTCAATTGAGCTGAAGATTGAAACTCAAAAGGAGAAAAAAAAAGGAATACAAAAAAAAAAAACTTGATGGGGTTCAATGATTTGCAATGGATTTGAGCATTTTGAAATTATAATTAGGTTGAGCTAAAGAGAGATAGAGAGAGAGAATTTCAAAAGAGAAATGATCGACAGTGAAAAAAACAGGTGAGATTGAGGCAGTAGAACATTTGCAATGAGTTAGAAAAAATCAATCAGTTTGGAGTTACGATAGTCTAGAGGCCTACACGCCTTATAATTGAGCTGTAGATTGAAACTCAAAAGAAAGAATAAATATAAAAAAAAAATTCAAACTAGAATATTTAATGCAGCCCCGAATAATTTGCAATTAATTTGAGAATATTCCAGTTACAATTGATGAGCTAGAAAATGAATGTATAAGAATGATTCTAAAATTGATTTGAGATTTCAAGCAGTTTGGCGTTACAATTTTAAGAAACGGTAGGCTAGAAACCTTGATGGGGTTGATTAACTTGGAATGGATTTGAGCATTTTGAAATTATAATTAGGTTGAGCTAGAGAGAAAGAGAGAGAATTTCAAAGGAGACATGAACGACAGTGAAAAAAAAAGATGAAGCAGTGGCAGTAGAATGTTTTGCAACGAGTTGGAGAAATCCAATCAGTTTTGAAGTTACAATTTTAAGAAACGAATGGCTAGAAGATGCCTACACGCCTTATAATTGAGTTGGAGATTGAAACTCAAAAGGAGGAATAAATAAATAAAAGTTATGTCAAACAAGACTATATTAGGAAGTTGTATAACTTTCAATTTGAAAATTTTGATCGATCTTGAATTTACAATTGAGTCGAACAAAATAGTAAATTATTATACAGTTAACTAAACAGTATACATTTACAACATTTAAACAAAAAAAAGACGTAGAGGCAATAGAATAAAAAAGTTTTCAAAAGAGTTTGAGGATTAAAGTTGTCATTGCAGTCAAATTCTGATCTGGGCCTGATAATTGAGTTGAAAATGAAATTACAAGTAAGACATGAATGAGAACGATTACTTATCGAAGAAATCGGAAACAGCAGAACATTTAGCAATGGGTTTAAGAATTTCGATCAGTTTTTATAGTAACAATTGGGTTTTGTTTCAAAAGAGAAATGAATGACAATGTTTTTAAACGAAAAGCAGTGGCAGTTGAATGTTCGGAAATGACCAAAGATTTTTAATAAGCTTTGGAGTTACAATTTTATGAAACGGCTAAACCCCTATCTTTCAATTGAGCTGAAGGTTGAAACTCAAAAGGAGGACTTTTTTTTTTTTTTTGTCAAACTACAATATTTCGTGAAGTAGAATATTTTGCAATTAATTAAAGGAAATTGAATTTGCAATTGATTGAGCTAGATAGAGTGAATATGAATATGAGGATAAAAATAATTTTAAAGTTGGTTTGAAAATTTGAATTAGTTTGGCGTTACAATTTTAAGAAACGGTAGGCTAGAAACCAACACGCCTTCAATTGAGCTGAAGATTGAAACTCAAAAGGGAAAAATAAAAATAAATAAATAAATGTTATGTCAAGCAAGACGATTTAATGAAGTTGAATAACTTGCTATTAATTTGAAATTTTTGATCGATCTTGAAACTACAATTGAGTTGAGCTGGAGAATGAATTTCAAAGGAGATTTGAATGAGAATGGTTTAAAAGGAGGAGGCAGAGGCAGTAGAATGTTTTACAACGAATTAGAAAATATCAATCATCTTTGGAATTCCAATTTTAAGAAACGGTGGGTTAATGAATGAATGAATGAATATTGGGACTCAAAAAGAGTAATAATTAAAAATAAAATATTTCAGGTAAGAGTATTTGATGAAGTTGAATCATTTGCTATTGATTTGAGAATTTTGAAGTTGCAAATGAGTTGAGCTAGAGAGAGCGAATTTCAAAGGAGAAATGAACGACAATGATTTAAAAGTGGATGCAGAGGCAGTAGAATATAGAGAAATTCAATCAGTTTGGAGTTACAATTAAAAAAAAGGTAGGTTGGAATCCTAAACGCCTTACCATTGAGCTGGAGATTGAATTCAACGGAGGAATCAATTAAAAGTATGTCAAACAAGAAGATATTATAAAGATTAATTAGAAAATTTTAATCGGTCTCGAAATTACAATTGATTCGAACTAGAAAATGGATTTCAAAGGAGAATTGAATGAATTAAATTAAAAGAAGAGGCAGAGGCAGTAGAATACTCTGCAACGAATTAGATAATGACAATTAGTTTGGAGTGACAATTTTTAGAAAATTTTAGCATGGGATTCTGTATGCCTTATAATTGGGGTAAACCGTCGTCGGGTAAACATTGAATTTGGAGCGAGCAATTATTAAGAATGATTTAAAAAAAATGAAAACGTTGTCTTTAGAGCTATCGGCCACTATTGCTTGTACCAAACACCAGTGTCTTCCTTTTATCTATAAGGACTTTGTCACCCTGCACTCCTATGAGAGTATGACACGGAGAGAAGGCGCTGCAACTCCCGGACTATTAGTCCAGAACGTGGTTCTATTGATCCACACGAGCGGGAGACGAAGAAATTCGAAGCATTAGAATACTCTGCAGTTGGTTTGAGGATTTCAATCAGTTTCAAGTCACAATTTTAAGAAACGGTAGCTTAGAAACTTACACGCTTTGAGTTAAAGATCTAAATTCAAGGGAGAAAGGAATGCGAATGATTACAAACAGAAGACATCGAAAGCAGTAACATGTTTGCAATAAATTTTAGATTTTCAGTTAGTTTTGAAGAAATGAAGCCTATAGATTGAATCTCAATGCAGAAATTTTAAAAAGAAGTTGAATTAACCACAATGAATATGATTTTCAGTAAGTTTGATATTACAAGGAAATTCGAAAAATTGGAATAGAAGTACATAATCAATAGGTTATTTAAAAAAAAACAAAGCATGTGATTAGATTATAAAACAAATTTCAGCAGCAAAAAAAAAAATAAAATAAAAAAAGAGTAGAGAAGAGGGGTAATGTAGTGAATAGGCCAGATAGGAAAATAATTCAATATAAAGCAAAATTGATGTTGATAAGAAGAAGTTGGTTTGCAGACTTTTTAATTCATTCAGTAATTTTGGCATCACTGCAATTGTTTGCGAGAGAAAATTTTGACGTTTGAGGAGAGTGAGAGGGAGAGTGATGCGATAGCGTTTGACGTTTGCCGCTAGATTGAGAGCGCGCCTCTCGTATGATCATTCTGTTGGATAAATTTGTAGATGACGGATGTGTGATTTTCAAGTTCTTTGAAAGAGTTGAAAAATAATCAAAGTTTGGTTACATTTTTACGGTTACTACAGTATGAACGCATGACCTGCCCCAACGAACGTTTCCGCCGCGCCAAGGTCATCTATTTCGGCGACGGCGAGTTTGCATACATATATTTGCGAATTTAATAAACGCGTGATGCCGTGGGTAAGTTTCAGGGGGGAATGGCCGGCCGGGTTAGGTCGTTTATCGGAGTCATTGTCCGATTTTCGATGTCGATTGCATTGGGATGCGGACGTTTTTGTAAGCAATCAATTAAAAAAAATATAATAAAAGTTTTAAAACTGGAATGAGTTAAAAAAACATTTTTGGTTTTTTTTTAAACAAAGTCATCTATGTTGTCCAATGAGCGAAACAAAAAGAAGCTAAGCCGTTAGATTCGCATTATATTCAGAAAAAATATCATTTTCGTGTTACTTTCATTGATTTTAATATGAGCCTCTTTTGTTTTTTTTTTGTTTTGTTTACAATATTTAACATTCAATAGTTAAGTTAATCTTTTTTCGTAGAAATTGCAGCGTTAAAATTAAAGCTTGAAGCAAAACATAAATCGAAAATACATCCCCCTTTTCAATCTGTCCCACAACCCCAACGCCAATCACTCTCGACGACTTGGCAGTGTCCAAAGTGACAAATCAACATTATCTTATCAGCATCCTTGCAGTCACCACCGCTGACGACCGGGTCGCAATGGTCATTGGTCTATTTGGGGCCCCACGCGAGTGCATGCCGTCTTTGCCTTGGCCGTTTGAGGACGCTGTGCCTGTGACTGCGAGCCACATGATTGACACTTCGAGATGGGGTCAGGAACGGGCTTTCCGTGCTCGTTTGCTTGCAGCCAGCTTTGAATGCACTTTTTTCGTACCTTTCCGGCACATTTTTGCGAACGTGTGTTCGTGTGTGTAGTAACTTTCCACGGCGATAGACGTAGGTGTGCGTGGTCCATTTTAACTCCTCGTGAGAATTCAGAGTTATTGAAAAATAAGAAGAATTGATATTATTTAATTATTATATTTTTAATTAAAAAAAAACAATCAATGGATGGAAATGCGAATACAAAATTTAACAAAATGTCTCCAACCTTAACTTTCACAACCTTGGCTGCAGCTCCACAGCAAGGTGCATTGAAAGGGGGGTCACGCCGCGACGACGACGACGACGATGACGGTGAGAGTGCAAGTGCAAGATTCACCGGTCGATGATTGATGTAAACAGACGTCAAACCGAATCCAGGTCAGTTTGATTACGCGCGCGACGCGGTAGACGGCGAGAGAGAAAGGGAGAGAGAGTGGGATCGGGACCGTTTCCGTTGACCGGTGCCTGATAAACAAAGTGAGAAATATCAATTTTAATAAAGTTAAACAGGCTGTGTAATCGAAAGTGTGCCCTCGGGGGTCGCCGGTAATTAAGTCACAACTCAACCGAACAGAGTCTGTTAACGCACATAAGAGCGTCTGGTGCTTGGTTCGTGGCATAATCGGATCTGGACAGAACTGAAACTCGCGGGTTAGCTGGTGCACAGTAAATTATAATCAAAACTTTATTGCTCTTGGTTTCTGTCGGTTTATTGAACTGTACTGGACGGTAATTAGACGAGAAAACTGTAACTTTCTACATCTTGAGCTGTATTTCAGAACAGGACGGTTCTGTTCTGTCTGATCTGTTCTGTACTGTGTCTCGCGGAGCAATGGCCACTTCTCGAGAAGATTCTTGTGACCAAAGCTGGTAGTTCTAGCGGGAAATTCTATAACAATGCCAAGAACTCATTTGAAGATGCTTAGAATTATTCTGTAGTACTAGATCTAACTGAACTGATACAAATCTACAATCTGAACCTTTTGCATGCGCAAACAGAGTCTTATCAGTTGAAAAGAGTCGAGTATCGAGACATTTTTAACTTCAAGTACCTACAATCTAGGAATCATCGAAAAATATTGGTAAATCATTTTATTAAAAACTTCAATTCAAATAATGAGTCAAAAAATAAATAAAAACTAACTGCTTTGAGATCAATGACCCCAGTGCCGAAAAAAAACTCATCCAAAGCAGAAACAAATAAAAAGCGCACGCAAATCATATAAAATTCACCAACAAAAAATATCAAGAATTATTCTCAGAAATGGTATAAACCGCACCTCCCAGTCGGCAACGAAAGATAGAAGTAAAAAAAAAAAACAAAAAAACAAAAAGCAACGACAAAACTGCATCGCCACGCTGACGTGCGATGTCATTTCTCATTTTGGCCAACCCCAATTCTGACAGTCTCAAATTGGTTTTTATGACCATTCCGCCCATTCCATCATTTTTTTTTCTTCTTTTCGTCGGCTGTTATCTTATTTTGAACCATAATGGCGGTGCTAATTGTGGTGGACGAAAATGGGACAAAAAATATTTTTAAACCGTTTTTTTTTTCCTTAAAAATGCAATTTTACTACGAACATCCTTTACCTGTGAAATTCACAGCGTCATTCGCGGACAAAAAGTAGGTCGCCGGTTTGATTAGATATGGTGGGATGCAACTTCAGCGAATGCATTTTGTAATTATCACCCCAAATGTGTGATGGCGCGGCCCAAAACCGCAACGGGGACGGCGAGTGCGGTAACCAAGGAGGTATCACTGCAGTGTTACCTTAAAAGGTGCAAATTAGATAAGAGTCCACTGTGGAATCCCGATATTTACCGACGAGAATCCCCAACACCGGTCTTGGCTGTTCGACTGTTGTTTGAGGAGGAAGGACCGTGTGTCGTGTTTACTCACCTCACCTGACAGTTGAGCGCTGTCAAATGCAGAATCCAGCTCTGCGCCGCAATAATATAAAGGGTCAGACGCACCACCACACATCCTCCCTCCTCTCCAAAAAAAGAGAAAAACCTAAGGGATTTCAACATTTCCGACACTCGTTTGCCCTGGCTTGTGTGAAATTTACCATTTGGCTGTACTAGTCCAAAACCCAGATACCGGCGTGAAATTTTTTCTTTTTTTTTTTTACCTTTCTCTACTCTTTAACCAACTCATTATTATTTCAAACCTTGGTTCAAACTCAGAACCACTGAAAATCAAGTCCAAGGTCTGAGCGATTGGAGCCTTGATGTTGAACAATTTATCATTGTTCGCTTCCCTCGAAGGCACCCACCGCATGGCATTCCAGAATGTGTATTGCCCAAGGTATTGCCAGCAAATGTCAGAACTTTCATTGCAATACAAAAAGCGACCCAAACAAGAACAGAAAATAAAAAACGCGCAGTATGTGACTTTACAGCGCACATCCGCCGTAGTGCGATGCTGATTTGCCACTTATCTTTCGCTTTACATAACTGCCCTGGCGATCTCTTTTAATAGATTTCTACTCGGTTGTAGGTGTTCGATGGCTTGAATGGTGAGGCAATCCAAACACTCTCCATACACCACTATACACTTCGGGACTCGAGTTGACGATCCTTGGATCAGCGAATCTACCGAAGCAGTTTGATCTTGCCCCTCTTTTGTCCATTTACCGGAGAGAGAACTGCTACACCTGGAATGACCTAACAACCCACATTACCTCTGCTGGCACTGTAAGCTAATGATACAGTATTAGCTTGGCCTGTTGCACGACTCTCCGCCAACAACCTCAGTTCATGGGTGCATGTCTCTTATTTAGGGATTCATTCTCCGCCGCCACACCCCGTCCACAAATAAGCCGCCGAAGATGGTCATTAACACCGGCGCTCAAAGACGTCGACGCCGTACACCTCTCGTACCCGGAGAGGACGACCGGTCCCATCAGCGACCTGTACGTGGAACTACTCGTATGTAAAGAGAACTTCTGGGACTCAGGCTCTTGCGCCGACAACACAAACTCATCGAAATCGTCCCCGTCGATCGCAACGCTTGGTTCAATGCGAGCCCTAGGGGACTCGGCTCCTCTTGCGAACAGGCTCCTTATCTCTGCCACATTCACGTTTAATCCAACCTTCTCCGCTTCGAACAAGCGTACGCATTCACAATCACTTTGAGCGTTCTGTCGTTTGGGAAACAGAACTAACTGGTTGGACATGCTGAAGATCATGTCTCTTATCCTGAAACCAGCCTGTCAACTTCCAGCGCTATACTGAAAGAGGCAAGAGACTCCTTCGCCCTGTTGTAGCTCCACAAGTGAAGTGAACGAGTCCGACTCCGTGCCGATATCCTCTCACAGCACTGAGCTCTATCCATCATTATCTTGATTTGTCTGATCAGCTTCCAAGGAAACTCGTATTGTCCATTATTGTAATTGCTCTCCGCGATCGACTGAACGCGGCCTTGATGTTGATGAACAGGTGGTGCGGTGACCTAACAACCTAATCTCTACATAAGGCTGGAACCGACATTCATCCGACAGAAAACACGATCAAACAAATCTTGCCATAAAAAAAATGCCAAACCGGGGACGGCTGGGAATGAACCCAGGCAAGTTGCCGAACATAGACTATACCGAAGCAGACCTGAGCGTGGTCGAATTGTTGGAACCCAAACGTGTCAAAAAGATCGGCAACGCCCTGAGAACCACTCTGAGAGCAACAATGGTTGCTGCACACAGAGATCCACTACTACGCCTTACAAAACACAGTCTGTCGAATTTGTACACCGTCATTTTCACTCCAGCCCACCGCCAACTCAGTTGTCTTCTTGGGCCAAGTCTAGCCCGAACACCAACATTCAGCTGAAATCGATATTTTCCCGTACATAAGTCCATCATCTCAAGAAACACCGTTCCACCCGCAACAGGGCCAATCACGCAAATGCCTCCGTCCAACTGACATCCCATATTGCATTCGGACTCATCTCAGTCTTTCGCATTTGGTTCAATCTTACGGATATCTCGTATCCGCCTTGGGCTTGCGGACATCCCATCTCGCTTTCAGTCTAGTCTTGCGGACATCCCATCTCGCATTCTTATTCGCTTCAGCTTTCGGACATCTCATCTCGCATGTTGCTCTATCTTGCGGACATCCCATCTCGCATTCGCTTCAGTTTAGCGGACATCCCATCTCACATGTTTTTCTATCTTGCGGACATCCCATCTCGCACTCGCTTTAGTATGGCGGACAACCCATCTCGCATATTGCTCCATCTTGCGGACATCCCATCTCGCATGTTGCTTCATCTTGCGGACATCCCATCTCACATTCGAACTCGCTACAGCTTGCGGACATCTCGCATGTGGTTCAATCCTGCGGACATCCCATCTCGCATGTTGATCTATCTTGCGGACATCCCATCTCGCACTCGCCTCTGTTTGGCGGACATCCCATCTCGCATGTTGTATTCGCTTCAGCTTGCGGACATTTCGCATTTGGTTCAATCTTGCGGACATCCCATCTCGCATCAATCTCGTAGACATAATTCCTCGTATTGGCTTCAATCTTGCTAACATCATCTCTCGTATAGAATTCTGCTGAACAATGCAACTATGAAAAGAAAAAATAACAATTAAGCAAGTCAGGAAACACTCTTGAAACTTTTATGAAAACACTCGTTGCATATTCGTGTGTACAAACCTTACGACTCTTCTCCACAAAACTCTGTAAATGGTAATCAACACTCTTAAAGAACACCATACATTTGCATTACTTCTAGATTCTTGCGAAATAGACTTTTCCAGCCCACATTAGAACTCGCGAATATAAAATTGGAACCTTCATTCGTTCCAGATTCGTCAACACTGACCTTGAAAGCCCTGCTACACAAACACACCTGAGCACACCTTAGGAATCAAATCTACGAACTTATCCGAACAGAATATTAAAGTACTCTGTACCTGCCTTCGCTCCGGACTCGTGTGCACAGACTTTACTGGCTCACTTCAAGGAAACATGCGGGAGTAAAAACTCTTACAACACGCCTGGCACTTTCATTTGGTTTGCATTCATAAGAACCTTGCGAGAAACCGCAACACGAACTTGTGTGATCAGACCATAAAAGTCCCGCACAGAACCCAGCACTCACCTTCTACTCGAAATCCCACCAAAAACACACTGCACTGTTTTGTCCTGTGCTGGGGATTCTCGTCCGGTTCCTTCTGGTTCTGCTTTGCTTGCCATCTGTTTTAAATGGCAAACCTGGCAGGATCGCCAATGTGGAATCCCGATATTTACCGACGAGAATCCCCAACACCGGTCTTGGCTGTTCGACTGTTGTTTGAGGAGGAAGGACCGTGTGTCGTGTTTACTCACCTCACCTGACAGTTGAGCGCTGTCAAATGCAGAATCCAGCTCTGCGCCGCAATAATATAAAGGGTCAGACGCACCACCACACATCCACGATAATTGGGTCAACTGCAGTTGCTAAGGGACGATTGCATCGTATCAAAAAGAGCAAAATGCTCATCGATACTAGTCTGTTGAATTGTCTCATTTTAATATGAAATGATTTTTTCTTTAACGACGTAAGAGTGCGTTCCAGCTTTAACACTGAAACGCTCGGGTAGTAATTTGACCTTTATTTTTTTTCCTTAAAAATCTCATAACATTCGGTAGAATTGACCAATTTGGATGCTTCCGGTAGCAAAAGATTCAGATCCAGTATATATTTTTAACTGTCAGATGGAAGACAAATATGCACTTCTACCGGAGATATTCCGGAATCCGTTGGGGTACCTCAGCTCTTCCATGTGGGTTTTGGTCAATATAACATAAATTTTATCACAAGCAATGCCGGAAGTGACGCAAAACTTCAAGGCATCATTCAAATACATCATCCTTCAAAAACAAAAAAAAAAACATGATAAAGTCCTACGGGGCACCGGAGCCGGTTCCAGTTGGGCACCAATCGACATCAGCTCAGTGAACCGATTCGGGTTGGAACCTATTCCGGTGCCGATGGTCTTGAGCATGTCATGTATCTATGCAGGATGAAGTTTTGCATCATTTCCGGCATAGTTCTGTGGATTTTTTTTTGTTATATTGACAAAAAACCCATGAAGAAGAGCCGAGGTACCCGTTTGAGTGTTAATAAAGCTAGATGATTTTTTTAGATTTTCGTTCTTCATGAAACTAGGAACCAATGAAAGTCTTTGAATGTATTTTTTATAGAAATCATTGGAAAAGGAAAATCAGAAAAATCTAAAATTCTAAAAAACCCGATTTAATATCACCAGAGGTGAAATAGAGCCTTTCTTACAAAATGATGAAACTCCGAGAAATATATTGCTTTCGATCGAGAATGGGATGGGACTTTGAATTTGATGTTCAGTATATGATTTTGTATAAATCCAAAAATTTTATAGGAAAAAATAGGGTAAAAATAAGACGAAAAACACTAAAATCGCTATATCTCTGGAAATACATTTTGGAAAAGCTTCAAATTTTGGGCCCAAATAGTTTATGGCGCATGTTTTCGAATGGCTTTTTGTTTGAAACTGAATTCTTTAAATTTGATAGTGTTATCTGTAAAATAGTCCAAAAAATACCTCTAAAAATGGCTTTGACCACATTTACTGGTCGAAAATTGTGAATCGAAAAATAAAATGTTCGTCTCCGACCCCACGGCTACAGATCTGGCTTTTAAAAATTGTGGGTTTTACGAGCGGTTTTCCAGTGATGGAAGACACAATTTTTTAAGAGCGGATACAGACATCGGCCATGTATTTCAGAAAAAGAGCTCTCAAAAATCAGACTTTGAGTTCCGGGTTTCGGGCGAAAATTCAATCGAAAGAGCGCATCTAAACCTTCAATTTAGTAATAGGATTTTTTCCTGGGACGAATCCTCGCCGTGCACGAATTTTTTTAGATTTCTGAAAAAAGCGTTTTTTCCAAAAGCAAACCTTAAACCTTTCTTTTGTAAGAAAGGCAAAAAACTAACATCCACGATATTTTAAAAATCTGTGCTAACCTGTCATTGTTTTTCGGTAAAACTATCACTAGGGGCAGTGATTTTTCATGATTTTCTCGTGACCGAAAATCGCGTGAAAAACGTAGCATTTTAATTCCTACGTGAATTTTGCTGTTTTCCGTGATTTTCTTTTTTTATTCTTTGAATTTAAATAAATAACACGAACATGAAACAACTTCATTCAACGAAATTGTCAACCACAAAAATTTCATCTTCATGCATTGAGTTAATTTTAATTAATTTTCCTTGAAACTTAATATTATAAGCTCTTTTGTCAAATGTCAAATGCAAAATATCTATGAATTTATGATTTCTTTATGTTGATTTCTTATAACGATTTAAAATTGAACTTGATGTGGCTTGGAGTGCCCGATTGAATTTGAATGAAAATATAAAATTTATTATTTGTATTTTTTAAATGTCAACAATCTATTTTTATGTTTCTTGAACAAAACTTGTAAAAACTTTTTTAATTATTTCACCCTGATTTTGGCAACATTCTGAGCAAAAGTTTAGTGTGATTCTGTATTTAAGGGTGTACCCCATTTGGCATAATGGACATTTGGCATAACGGGTTTTCAAGATGGACGTTTGGCATAATGGACGTTTGGCATAATTGGTCCAAGACATCAGGGACGTTTGGCATAATGGACATTTGGCATAATGGACGTTTGGCATAATTCGTTCAAAACCCATCAAGGACGTTTGGCATAATTTTTGCTTGCTTTTTTTTTTGTTCAATTTGTATTTATTTTTTAGTAAAGAATAATAATTCATAGGTTAATTTTTCCTTTTTTCTAAGCAGATACTTTAAAAATTATTTTTGTTTTCAAGAAATCTAGTATCTCTGTCATTTTCTCCCAATAGATGTATTTTTTTTCCTTTTTTTCTAAATAAAGCTTTAAAATGCAATTTTTCATAAATATAAAATGCATTTTTTCATAAATATATAATATTGAGATTTGTCTTCTTTTGAAATATTTTGCAGCTAATTTTTTGTATTCAATTATTCCTTCTTTTATTTTAAATTCAACCTAACAAAGTGATGTAAGTTTTGCCAGTCTTTGAAATTTAGCAATAAAGATTTTATACTGTTTACCCTTTTCCCTCCTTTTTTAAATTCAACCTAAAGAATGTATGTACATTTTGCTCTTCTTAAACGAAATGCATTTAAATTTTTTAAAGCAATTTGCTCTTCTTTTATTTTAAAGCTAAAATAAGGTAAAATCTCTCAAAAAATGTGCAGTTTGTTTTTTTTTCTTCAAAATTTTGCAATTATTGTTTTTATGCAATTTTTCTCTTTAATATTCATCCTTAATAAGGGATGTACATTTTTTCTTTCTTTAAATATTTGACAAATGAGTTATGAAATTTTCCCTTCTTTTATTTTAAATTCAACTTTTAGAAGGGAAAATCTCTAAAAACAATACTTTTCGAATATTTGACAATTAACTTTGATTATGAATTTTTTTTATAAAATTTATATTTATTTATATAAAATTCAGCTTATGGAAGGAAAAGTAAATTTAAAGATTCACATTTTGACACTCTTAAAATGTTTGACTATCGCAATATTTTTATGTTTTTCACCTACCTCTCTTAAAAATAACATTTAATCAGCATTTATTTTTTTTGGGCAGCTGTCCCTTCTTTAAGATTAGTATTGAATAAATAAAAGAAGGGAAAATTCCATAAACAACTTTATTGCAAAAATTAAACCAATAGATAAAAAATGTGCAGAAATTATATAAATGTTTAAAGACAACATCTATAAGAGAATTTCCCTTTTTCAAGTTAAATATAAAAAATGATGGGAAAATTTAAAAAATAAACTTAATTGCTAAATATTTAAAGAAAAGCAACATCGACATCCATTCACCCAAAATACAGGATCGAGAGTATAATTCCATCAAAATTTATAGAGAGCCCAATGCTAAATTCGATAGAATAATGGTACCAACTCACACCTGCAAAACAATTAATTTAATTAATTTATTGAAACAGTAAATCTGCAACAAAATCTGACTACTCTTGTGTCACCAAGCTGCAGTGGCCAAAGCAGTTTAGTCATTGAGTTAGTCTATTAAAGGTCTCTGGTTCAGTTCCCGTAGAGAACACTTTTTGTTTTGAAGGATGAACTTTTTCTTGAAAATGGACTCGAGGGCATAATTCTCTCGGTCATCTAGAACTGTGTTCTCTGTGTCTGTGAATCTTTCCGCTAGTCTCGTGTCGGATGAGTGCTGCCCAGTTCTGTGGTTTCTTTAAATTAAATTCGAAAAAAAGGGAAAATGTGAATTCATTTAGAGATTTCCTTCTTCAAGTAAAATTTTGATCAAAAGAAGGGAAAATTGAATTATAAAAGCTCAATTGTCGAAGATTTTAAGAGATTTTCTCATCAGGAATTTCATATAAAAGAAGGGAAAATTTCATTTAAAAAATTACTGCTAATTATATTGAAAGGGGAAAAATCTTAAGCTAACACCATTGTTATCCGAGCATTCGTTGGTGAAGGTTGTCTGAATCAACATGACTCGTCGCGTCCCGGCGCAAAACGCCGGCAATATTGCCCTACCTGCGGCTCAAGCAGGCAAAAAAGTGGGAATTTCCAAAAGGAAGGTTGAGGCCTCAACTGATGGCCAAAAACCGGGGATTTCCAAGAGGAAGGTGCTTTTGGAAGTGACATCGAACAGCAAAAAGACGAAAAAGAGCGACGGTACTGTACCGATGGATGAGGAGGAGGAGAACTCTTCGTCGCACGAGGAGCAGCTATTGAAGAACAACAAGTTTGCTGGACTGCCTGACGAGGACCAGGTAGCGGAAGCAAAGGAGAATGAAGTGAAACAGCGAAAGGAGAAACTGCCTCCTTTTATGTGCGGCAATCAGCAGCAACGATCGACTTTCGAGCGGGGCTGGTTGAACTCATCAAGTCTGGGAAAGTCCTAGGCAACATTCGTCTGTGTCAGGACGGATTTAAGGTGCTGGTGCAATCCAGGCAGCACTATCAACTGGTCAAGGATTACTTGACCGAAAACGAGGCGGAGTACTTTACCCATGATGTCGTCATGGATAAGCCGTTCAAAATCGTCGTCAGAGGTCTGTACGACATGCCAGTGGAGGAATTAGCTGCCGAGCTAAAAGTTTTGAAACTGGATGTGTTGGCCGTGCACAAAATGAGCCGACGCAACAAAGACATCAAGTACCGTGACCAGCTCTACCTGCTGCATTTGGCTAAGGGATCGACGACGCTTCCTGAGCTGAAGGCAATTCGAGCGGTTTTCAACATTATCGTGTCGTGGGAGCGATACCGACCAGTGCATCGTGACGTCACACAATGCTTCAACTGCCTGGGCTTCGGGCACGGAGGTAAGAACTGCCACCTGAAGCGTCGTTGCGCCAAATGTGGTACCGATGCGCACATCACATCCCAGTGCATCCAAGATTCGCTGGTGAAGTGCCTCAACTGCAACGGTGAGCACTCGTCAACCGACCGAAAGTGCCCCAAGAGAGCTGAGTTCGTGAAAATTCGGCAGCAAGCATCGACGAAGAATCAGCCTCAGCGTCGTAGAACTCCTCCAGCCCTGGTGGAGCAAAATTTTCCACCTCTTCAACCGCGACGCCAGGTCCCGAACTTGGCACCGTTGCCGTTGGATCCCAGGAAGAGAGCTGAGATGAATCATCCACGGCCGGGTTCCAGCCAGGAGCCGAGACCGCCACCACCGGGCTTCAGCCAGGAGCCAAGACCAACCCAAGAACCAGCAGTTGAGGAAAATGGTAATGATCTTTACACCTCAACCGAACTCCTCAATATTTTCAAACAGATGTCCGCTGCACTGCGTGGATGCAAAACCAAGACCCAGCAGATTGAAGTGCTGACCTCGTTCGTCATCCAGTATGGATCGTAGGTCCCTCAAGCTGCTGAATTGGAACGCTTGCTCCATTAGGAGGAAGAATTTAGAGCTGGTGGATTTTCTTCGCGAGAAGGAGATCGACGTAGCTGCCATCACGGAAACTCATCTGAAGCCCGGTGAAAAAGTTTATCTGCAAAACTACAAGATCGCGACGCAGCTCGACAGGACCACCTCTGGAGGAGGAGGTGTGCTTGTCGCTGTTCATCGTGATCTCAAGCCACGCCGGCTGCCACACTTTAAGCTGGACATCATCGAGGCCGTTGGGTGGAAATTCCCACTTCGGTTGGCCCAGTACTCTTCATTGCTGCATACTGCCCACGTCAGGTGAATTCCAGAGATGGTTCAGCAGCAAAACTGAAGAGCGATATCCAGAAGCTGACACGGCGGAGCGCAAAGTACATCATCGCTGGTGACCTCAACGCGAAGCATGAAGTTTGGGGCAACAGCAGGAGGAATCGGAACGGAGTGATTCTGCACAACGATCTGCAAAACGGATACTACAACGTTGTGAGTCCGGATCGTCCAACGAGGGTGGCTCGGTCTGGGAATCACTCAATCATCGACTTCTTCATTACCAATATGGCTGAGAACGTGGCTCATCCTGAGGTGTTTGAAGAGTTGAGTTCTGATCACTATCCGGTGGTTGTGGAGGTTGGAGCTTCCGTTACTCCGCAGCGGCAACCAACCCGGAAAGATTACCACAACGTTGACTGGCAGCAGTTTCAGCAAGTGGTAGACAGCAACATCGACTATGATCAACACCCGGAAACTTCTGCTGATATTGATCGTTCGCTGGAGGTGATCCAGCAGGCTATCAACCAAGCAGAGGCTGCCAACGTTCGGGAGGTTCCTGTTAATTTTAAGGTAACTGATATTGACGTAGATACTAAACACTTGATTAGACTTAGGAATGTTTATAGGAGACAATATCAACGGACTGGGGACTATGACAAAAGATTTCAGTGAACAATTTGAACAAAATCATACAAGACCGACTTGACAATATCAGAAATCAAGAATTTTCAAAACATGTAAGCCAGCTTGGGAATTATTCAAAACCATTTTGGAAACTTTCAAAAGTTCTTAAAAACAAACCAAAGCCTATTCCTCCTCTTATTGTTGAGGATTCTCCTTTGATTACATCCGAGGAAAAGGCAAATGCACTTGGGCTTCATTTTGTTAGTTCACATAATCTTGGCGCTTCCATGACCAGCCGTAAAGAAACATCAGTTGCCAATAGTATTTCAACAATCAATGACTCTACCTTTGAATTTCCTGCAGATTCCCATGTTTCTGGTGAGGAAGTCAAAGTTGCAGTTAAACAAATGAAAAATATGAAAGCTCCAGGCTTTGATAACATTTTAATCTAGTGTTGAAAAAACAGAGTGATCAGTTCTTTCAACATCTAGCCAATATTTTCAATAAATGTTTGCAACTTGGTTACTTCCCCACCAATTGGAAACTGGGCAAAGTCATACCAATTTTGAAGCCTCAAAAGATCCAACATCGCCAACAAGTTATCGTCCCATTAGTCTTTTGAGTAGTCTGTCCAAACTCTTTGAGAAGGTCATCTATTCAAGGCTTTTGGATTTTACCAACGATAATAATATAATTTTGAACGAGCAGTTTGGCTTCCGAAAGGGACATAATACTGCTCATCAGCTTACGAGAGTAACTAAAATCATCAAGCAGAACAAGCTTGAGTCTAAATCAACTGCTATGGCTTTGTTGGATGTTGAGAAGGCTTTTGACAATGTTTGGCATGATGGTTTGATACATAAACTGTATTTATACGGTTTTCCAATGTATCTTATCAAAATTATCCAGCACTATCTTTCGGAGAGATCGTTCAAGGTTTTTCTGAATGGGATTGCTTCTGGATTATTCAACATTGATGCTGGGGTTCCCAAGGAAGTATTCTTGGCCCACTTCTGTACAATATTTTTACATCTGATTTGCCTACTCTTCCTGGTAATGGTGTGTTGTCACTTTTTGCTGATGACACTGCCGTTATTTATAAGGGTAAAATAACCAGATATTTAGTTGGCCGTCTTCAGAAGGGTCTTGACGTTCTTTCCGAATACTTTGGCGACTGGAAAATTCGCATAAATGCAGCCAAAACTCAAACCATCATTTTTCCACTTTCCAAATCGGCCCGATTTGTCCCAAAGGATGATGTTTTGATTAAAATGAATGATGTTTCGATACCCTGGTCAAAGGAAGTTGTCTATTTAGGTCTCATACTTGACTCGAAACTTTGTTTCGACAGCATGTAGACAAAATATTGAACAAGTGCAGCATTCTCATCAGGTGTTTGTATCCTTTAATTAACAGAAAATCAAAGCTATCTTTGAAAAATAAGCTAGCAGTTTACAAACAAATAATTTACCCCGTTATTGAGTATGCAGTACCTGTTTGGGAGTGTTGCGCTAGAACTCATAAATTGAAGCTCCAGCGTGTCCAAAACAAGGTACTCAAAATGGTTTTGAATGTTCCTGGCTGGACAAGATCAAGTGAGGTTCATGAATTAGCAGAAGTAAAAATGTTGGATCAGAAGATTCAAAAAAATGTTTGAAATTCAGGGAAAAATGTGCTATATCTGAATACCCCTTGATTCAAGGATTGGTTTAGTTTATTGTAAGTTTAAGTTAGTTTTAGGTTAGGTTATGTTTTCTTAACATTTTTTTCCTCATTGTACCTAGTGTTACAAAAATGATAAATCATATACTTTTAAAGTTAAGAAAATGAACAGTGTTTAAATCACGAAAAGCAAACTAAAGCTGAAGAGCCACAGCTGACCACTTATTATGTAAACCAAATGTAATTATTATAAGAAGGATTCAATAAAGTATATTTAATTCAAAAAAAAAAAATTAAGCTAACAAGAGATATTTTCTTCTTTATACTAATTATTTAATAAAAATATCAAAATTTCATTGAAAAGACTTATTCTGAATTATTCAAAAAGGAAAGAATTTACTATTGGGGAAAAAATATTGAGATACTTAATTTTTTATAGAAAAAAATGATAATCACTTAAAAAATATACATTAAAAAACGATACTTAATCCACCCTTAGGTGGTTGGCGCCTTCCTCACATTTAAAGGGTGTTATCCAAATTGCAAAAAGTGCGTAAATAACACTTAAGTGCTTATAACTTCTGATAGGGTTGTCAGATCTTCAATGTTTTGGACGCGTTGGAAAGCTCTTTTGAATACCTATCCAACGATAGGTCGCATGAAAGATCCGGACAACGTTTTCATCAACATATCTGAGATCCGGCCTCCAAAAAGCGTATAAATAACACTTAAGTGCTTATAACTTTTGATAGATTTGTCAGATCTTCAATGTCTTAGACGCGTTGGAACGGTCTTTTAAATACCTTTCTGAAAATGTATAGCATGGCGGGTTTTCTTACAAAAACCACCCTTTTTACAATCTTCCGGACTTTTGTTAAAACCGTTTTTTTAGCATAACTTTTGAAGTAATTAACTAAACTGCATACTTTTTAATAGCGACTTATGGGACCCCAAGACGGATCGAATGACGCTAAAACGGACAAAATCGGTTCAGCCAATGTCGAGATAATCGAGTGACAATTTTTTGATCAACATCCCACCACACACACAGACATTTGCTCAGAATTTGATTCTGAGTCGATAGGTATACATGAAGGTGGGTCTAGGAGGTCTAATTGGGAAGTTCATTTTTCGATTGATTTTATAGCCTTTCCTCAGTAACGTGAGGAAGGCAAAACATACATTTTCATTCGTGAAAATGACAAATACTTAACAAAAAAAAAACAAGCTAGTAATAGTTATGTCAAACGTCCTTGACGGTTTTTGAACGAATTATGCCAAACGTCCATTATGCCAAATGTCCATTATGCCAAACGTCCCTGATGTCTTGGACCAATTATGCCAAATGTCCATTATGCCAAACGTCCATCTTGAAAATCCGTTATGCCAAATGTCCATTATGCCAAATGGGGTACACCCGTATTTAATAAGCTTCACGGAATCTCTTAAACCGCCTATTTCGTCGGTCGTTGAGCCGACGGTCGTTTCCAACGACCGAGTCCAGCAAGGTACTGATCGTACAATAATATTACTCAAAAAATGTTTTAAAATGTGAACCTGATGAATATTAAGCATAAGCATAAGCATAAGCATAGGTGCCCACCCGCAGTTGCTACTCCGTTATTGACCAGGACCTCCAGAAGTTACATCCACGAGCCGTGGAAGATAAGTGGGAGCTATCTTTCCTCGCTTCGCAACTTCTCAAAGGCCCCTATCATGCTGATCAATACCGGCGCCGGCCACGACCAGTGGTAGGGTCACGGGGAAGTGGATGGGAATGTTAGTCCGATACTTGAGTGATAGAGACCGCCCAATCGACTGCATCTCCGACAAAGTATCACATGAGTTTTGAGGGGTTAGTAGATGGGTATGAGGTCAGGATTCACGAGTGGCAGTGATGTGACCATGAGCATTTTGTTTATCGGTTGAAATTTTAAATCTTAGGCAGTCGGCTGCGGAAAGATAAATAATTGATTATTTAAAAGTTTGTTTTAATCGAACGCGTGCCAACCGAGCGGTAGTGCTATGGGCTGGACTTATCAGTATATTTTTACTGTTGGTACAATTAAGATAACGCGAGCAAATGTCAAAAATAGTAGATGAGTTAATACTAAAGCTGCCAGTTGGAATAAATTATTACGATCAACGAATATAAACGAAAAGAAAACAGGACACCACGTAACCGATTGTAATGAAATTAAAACAATAACTTAAACGAACTTAACCGGTGGCGTGCCTTCCTATCAACGATGATAAAAGAAGGACTTATAAATTTAAAATATAAAAAGACTCCAAAAAACACGTTGCATAGTAACCGCGAAGTCCCGCTACTCACAATCGAATTCGAAAGATAGCTATCTAAAATTTTAAATATAGTATTAATTCGACCGCGATCCTCCAGAAATTCTTCGTCGGCGTGCCTTCCGATCAACGGTGATGTAAGAAGGACTTTATTCATTAAAATGATTTTATATCATAAGCCTTAAAACATATTCGTCGGCGTGCCTTCCGATCATCGATGATATAGGAAGGACTTAATCCAGCAATACGACTTGCTTGTCTCAAAAAACAAAAATCGGATCGTTTGTATCGAAAACTATATAAAGAGAACAAAAATAAAACTCATCGGCCAACGAACGCGCGAACAAAAAATAAATGAAAAAAGAAGAAGAAGAAATCCAATCACCCCATGTACACAAATAGCGACACAAAAGAGACGGAAAATAACACGAAAAAAAAAAACAGGACTGCGCGTCCACACAGGCACCGCACTACTGATGCCATTATTTAATTATAATGACCAATCACCCCATGCACTCGAACAGCGACACACAAGAGACGGAAAATAACACGAAAAAACAGGACTGCGCGTCCACACAGGCACCGCACTACTGATCAATGTGAACCTGATGAATATTCATCAGAAACTGATGAAAATTCACCAATTCCTCATATAATATTACACATTTGTTTTTGCCACAAAATCTGTCACCATTTCCTGATGAATATTTAGATCATTTTTTATTTTTTTTTTTCTTTTCAAATTTGTCGTAAATTTTTTCATTGTGAACAAAATCATGCATACTTAAATAGAGCAATAAATTTCTCATGAAATTGTGAATTGTACTAAAACAATTTTAGTTACCTTTCAATAAATTATTCTTCTGTTTATGACATATTTAACCAAGTAATTTTTAAATTCCAGTCCGTACTGAATCCAATTGACCTGATTCCAATCCGATCGGCTAATTGTCTACGAAAACACGTTCGATGTCCCGACAATTAGCCATCGTTTGTTGTGCTCGTGTTGATAAATAAAAACAAACACTCACACAAACACAGAGGCAGACACGTCGTGTTCGGCTGAGGTAAACAACTCCCGCGCTAAACGGGCACGTCCGTCGGCGACTGCTTCCGACTCCGATAGCAGCAGTCTGCAGCAGAGGCTCAGTCGGTCCTAATGACAAGCGTAAACAAAATCCAATGAAACACGGTTAATTAGAGCGATGCACTTTGTGGCCTCTGCCGATCAGGGTTTTCGAAAAATGTCATCTTTTTAAGGGAGAATTCGTCGGCTGCACAAATTTTGCACAGTAAAAAAAATAAATTTTGACTTGTTTTTTTTTATTTGGTTTGAATTTGTTTAATTATTAATTAAAATTACTTTAGATGTAATTTGTATAATTCGATGGATCAGTCTATAAATCTATTTATCAATAGGATTATCACTTGTGAAGGATGGCAACACTGCTGCTTGGTAAGCTGCCTTGGTATGATTTCGGAACTGACAAACGATGGCAAATAATGATTATCACGGTTGACCGCCGACTTCCATCTTCTCATTAGCTTCTATCATGTCTGTAAGCTGAATTTCGGTGACCCTCGTCAAAGCAAATTACCATGCATGTTTCTGGAAGTGCATTACAGGAAAATTCAGTAAATGTTGTTACTTTGTTCAATTAAATGTTAAAACTATATGTACAAATCAAAAAATGTATGAAATAAAAAGCTCCATGTAAAATGCCATGGTAATATTTTTTTTGCAATATTTCATATTTTTTTCGTAGCGTTGAAATATGCAACCAGTCAATGAAAACATCAAATTTCCCTAACTAATATGCGATAATTTAGAGAAATATATTTTCCATAGGTGCAGTTGAGAGCCTTAATAGAAATCCTTATTTTTTTTTTAAATTCTTAATTTTGAACATTTGTTTCAGTTAAGATATTCTCATCTTTGCAATGTTTGCTGGAACCATTAAGCCACAGACAAACAGACGTAAATCAATTTTAAACTCCATCAAACAGAAGTTTAACGGTAAAGTTCATAGGTGATAAAATCACCACCGCAATTTTACATTCACCACTACTCATAAACACGCGTTTGACAGTTGCATGAAACTGCATGCACCAGCCCTACCCTAATATGACAGTTTTCATGAGTTGCGCGTATCCACCGACAGAAGGCAATGTGAGCCTCGTCGGAGATCGTCCGTTAGAAGCAAAACTCAAAATTCGTATGGAATTTTTTCTTCGTGGCGGCTTTCGCGGCACGCTCCCTTTCGGACTATTTTGTCGTTTAAAAACGAAACGAAACAATTTTCAAATGTTTGGCTAGATAATATCGAAGGCCGCAGTCTTAGGCTAGGCCCACTAAATCGGGTACTCACAGTTTGTATGGGAGCTGTCAACTTGTTCCCTGGCTGGTATGCACTCACATTATTAAACACATTGAACGATACAAATTTTCAAAACAATCTAGAAGGATCTAGCGAGAAGAGATCAACGGATTTTTGATAAAAATGTACAATGATTTACGTCTGTTTGTCTGTGATTATACCATCAAAAGTGGTGGGCAACGAAGTGAGGTGTTGTTTACTCATGACATTCAAATGCAGCGCGTTTGGCCTATTTTCAGCCGTAGCCTGCCGGGTCTCTGGAATTGAGCAGGATTATAATAATATGGCGTAATCACGGGACGGTGTGTGTATGTCTGTTTGAACGCCTGATCGTGGCTGCTGTTTATGTTGTTCTTCCACTGCGGACTGCAGTCGTCGTCGACGACGGCGACGACCTGGATGTGATGTCGGTAATCGTAATGCTCGGCCGTAACGGGAAGGCACGTACCGCCGCCGTACGGTGGTACAAACAATCGTGACCCGTGCCCGTGGGGTCAGGCCGTGTTTTGTGGTGGGGATCGAGGTTTGACTTTTGGGTCGCGGTGGAGTCACTATGGGGTGGGTTTGGACGTTCGTGGAGCTTGTAGGTAGTTTAATTTTCTGAAATGATGACCACTATTTGCGATTTTACCAATTGATGGTGATTGTGATATGTCTAACGAGCATTTTATGCTCAATTCAGTTAGGAACACCATTTTGACCTTCACTGATCCTCAAAACTAATTTTCAATATATTTCCAAAAAGAAATCATAAATTTTGTATCTCAAAGACAAAATTATTCTATCACTGTCAGTTTTCACACGATTTAACAAAAATCACATAAAATTTTGCTTCAAAATGTCACAATTTGGGCAACGCCTTGCTCAAATGTTATTAATACTATATTGAGTTGTGTATGTATTTACACTTAAGAGCAAATATTTGAACAATTTTAAAAACATTAGGTTTTGTAGCAAAATTTTCACCATTTCAAAAATGGCTGGTTTGATCGCTTTTGCACTGAAAAAAACCAATTCTCGAAATCGTGAATTAAATTCACGAATGCGAGAACCACGAAGGAATATATTCACGTTTATGGTGCAAATGCACCATACTCATGAATAAATTCCTTCGTGGTTCACACATTCGTGAACTTAATTCACGGTTACGAGAATTGATTTTTTTCTGTGTGTTTTGTTTCAGCGAAGTGGCTACGATTTACCTACAAAAATATTTTGAAAGGTAAGGGCATACTCATCAAGTTTTTTGTGAAGTTCCTTTTAATTTTAAATTTTAGTCAACGATTCAACAATTTAAATTTTAATCCATTCTCAAATCATTATCATTCATCATTTTGAAAGACAATTTAGGTCGTTGCAAATATTTTTCAAAGTTAATGTGGCCCCCCTCTTCAAAATCGGTCTGAAAAATCAGGGGGCAAAACAAAATATTTTTTCAATTAACTTCAAAATGTCCATGAAAATAGAAGTCTAATCAATTCAAAACAATCTAAAATGCATTTTTCTGCATTGATAATCATATTTAGCATGTTTGGGCTTGTTTAAAAATGTTTTGATTTTTTGTGAAATTCCAATGTAGAGCACCGCAAAAAAAATTTCGCGAAAAATAAAATTTTCAGCAAAATAGATATTTTGGAAACTAATGGTGTCAAAACAACTGGGCAGGTATATAATTCATTTGAGAACACTGTTTTCATTAAAATGTTGAAACCATGACTCGTGAATACAATTTTTAGACTTTTTAGATTTTTAGAGTCGAGGGACATAAACTTCAAAAAATATTTGTAACGGCCTTATTTAAATTAAAAACAAAAAATGGCTGAACATAAAAAAATGCCTGAACATAAAAAAATGACAGAAAATGAAAAATCCTTGAAATTGGCCGATTTGAGGAACATGATAATTGTTTCGTTTAATTTTGTCAAATGAGCATTCATTTGCGTATTTTGCCTTCCTCACTGAGCTAAGGCTATAATCCTGCTCTAAAAATGAACTTTGTATAAAAACGTCGTAGACCCACCTTCATTTCATTTATACATATCGACTCAGAATCAAAAACTGAACAAATGTCTGTGTGTATGTGTGTATGTATGTATTTTGCTGTATGTGTGTGTATGTATGTATGTGACCAACAAACTAGCTCATGTTTCTCGGCACTGGCTGAATCGATTTGACCCGAACCTGTTGCATACAACTTGGTTTAGGGTCCCATAGATCGAGTTTTATACAGATTGTAGTTTTGAGACCTTTCCAACGAGCTTGAAACATTGAAGATCTGGCAACCTTGTCTCGAGATATGGCCACTTAAGTGATGTTGATGTACTTTTTGGAACCGGTTCTCACTTAAATGTATGTAAACTATGTCCGGATTCACCATCCGACCCATCGTTGGTTAGGTTATCAAAAGACTTTTCCAAAGAATCCACAACATTTAAGATCTGGCAACCCTGTCTCGAGATATGGCCACTTAAGTGATATTGATGTACTTTTTGAAAGCCGGATATCACTTAAATGTATGTAAACTATGTCCGAGACCATCATCTGACCCAACATTGGTTAGGTTATCAAAAGACCTTTCCAACGAGTCCAAAACATTCATGATCTGGCAACACTGTCTAGAGGTATGACCTTTTAAGTGTAGTTCAAAAGTTATGTATAAAAATGGGTTTTCACATAAATGCATATAAACTATGCCCAGGTCCATCATCCGATCCATCGTTGGTTAGGTTATCAAAAGACCTTTCCAACGAGCCTAAAACATTGAAGATCTGGCAACCTTGTCTCGAGATATGCCCACTTAAGTGGTATTGATGTACTTTTTGGAAGTCGGATCTCACTTAAATGTATGTAAACTATGTCCGGATCCACCATCCGACCCATCGTTGGTTAGGTTATCAAAAGACCTTTCCAACGAGCTTGAAACATTGAAGATCTGGCAACCCTGTCTCGAGATATGGCCACTTAAGTGATGTTGATGTACTTTTTGGAACCGGTTCTCACTTAAATGCATATAAACTATGCCCGGGTCCATCATCCGATCCATCGTTGGTTAGGTTATCAAAAGACCTTTCCAACGAGCCTAAAACATTGAAGATCTGGCAACCTTGTCTCGAGATATGCCCACTTAAGTGGTATTGATGTACTTTTTGGAAGCCGGATCTCACTTAAATGCATATAAACTATGCCCGGGTCCATCATCCGATCCATCGTCGGTTAGGTAATCAAAAGACCTTTCCAACGAGCTTGAAACATTGAAGATCTGGCAACCTTGTCTCGAGATATGGCCACTTAAGTGATGTTGATGTACTTTTTGGAACCGGTTCTCACTTAAATGTATGTAAACTATGTCCGGATTCACCATCCGACCCATCGTTGGTTAGGTTATCAAAAGACTTTTCCAAAGAATCCACAACATTTAAGATCTGGCAACCCTGTCTCGAGATATGGCCACTTAAGTGATATTGATGTACTTTTTGAAAGCCGGATATCACTTAAATGTATGTAAACTATGTCCGAGACCATCATCTGACCCAACATTGGTTAGGTTATCAAAAGACCTTTCCAACGAGTCCAAAACATTGATGATCTGGCAACACTGTCTCGAGGTATGACCTTTTAAGTGATATTTATGTACTTTTGTATTCCGGATCTAAAAAATAGATAAATTTTTTGTACAATTCCATCATATCAGCCATTGTTGGTAATAAGTGAGGAAGTCTCCAACCACATTGGTGGATTAAGTTAGTTTTTATATAAATATTAAAATACCTGAGAATATTTTTTCATAATTCTGCTATCTTTATGTAGCTGCATAATTTTCAATTTTAAACAATTAGGATCGATATTGGAAACATGTTCTATATTGAAGGAGTGTTCCTCGTAATTTTTAATGTTTTTTTAAATATTGTTCTTCACTGCTTAATTTTTTACCTAAAGGAGCAGAATAATTTGAATTATGTAAAAAATGTTTTGAAGCTCATGGTTTGCCATTATGAATTTGGAACAAATAAACATCCAATAAGAATAAAAGTTAAAATATTTGTCGATCCCAAATATTGTCTACAAATATAAAGCAGAATATTGAAATACGTTCATTAAACTATTTTGATTTTGACTGTATTATTTACACAAGTATTTAGTTTTGTTACTGTGAATTTTGAGTTATTTTACAATATTTTTTTTAATCAACTTCTACACAAGTTTCATAATTTTTAATATTAATGTTTCAGCATTTGCATTAATTTTACAATTTCAAAAATTTCAATTTTCATTTGGTGTTCTGAGTTGTTTAAATCGATATAGTTTTCATCTGATTAAGGAGAAACCTATAAATCCACTCGGGAAATGAACTTCTTGATCAAGCCATCTTCATGTATACTTATCGACTCAGAATCCAATTCTGACACGGTGTCTGAGAGGAGATGGACAAAGTAATTTTTTTCACCCGATTTTCTAGCAATTGCTTGACGAATTGTGTCATAACTTTATAATCAGCGTTCTTCCAACGTTAACAAACATCTTAAGTGGATGCAAAAATCGGTTAGTTTTCATATGATCTCAAAAATTTCGTGGCTCCTGTCGTCGTAGTAAATCAACACATCAACTGAGCCCAATAGCGGAAAAAACTTGAATGCTAAATGCTTATTTTAAAGGCTTTTGCAAGCATTCAGGCAGAATTAAATACTAATAGAAAGCATTTGCAATTGGTTTTGAGAGAAATATTTTATTTTTTTTTAATTAAATTCGATTTGTTTGATACAAGAATCAAATTACTTATTATAATTAAAATTCATCTCACGATTCCGTCGCATCCCATTCCTGACGTAATCCGAAATTTCTGTAGTCCAAAATTAAATTCCTCTTTAAACACTTCAGCAGCCGCCGCCCGTCCGAAAGGGAGTTCACCATGTGAAACAGTCCTACCGGTTGACCCATTTTCGGCAGCAGCAGCCAAATTTAGCACGCTTTACTGCACCCCCCCAAATTTGCATCTGTCTGGCCGGTTTTTGCGCTGGAGAAGAGAGAATTACACAATTTCCTTCGATCGTACGAGCACCGGTGATGATACTGGCTGACGTTGCTGGTCGACGAGGAGTCAAGTGTGTTGCACCTTTTTTTGTGGGTGGTGGGGAATTTTTTAAGGTCAGGGAGAGGAAAAGGTACGTTTATTTTTACATTATCATTTGACTGTTGTTTAATCCTCTTATCTCGTTCTGATACTTTTATTTATCGATTTCTCTCCATGTTTTTGTTTGTGTTGCTTTTTGTTTTTGAATTGTGTGACTTGTTTTTTTAAATAAAAATATTGTTGAGTTTTTTTCTTGTATTATTTTTTAAGCTTGTTTGAAAGATTTTCTGAAAATAATAAAAAAAAACCTATAATAAATTAAAACTCCATCGACAACCAAGGGTTAATGACCAACAGCTATAGGGAATAGTGAAAAAAAATGTAAAACCACCCAGCAGCAGATAAATAGGACGAACTGACCTCATTTTTCGGTTCGGCCGTGTGTTGCATCGCGGATGCATCTTTCCTCGGTTGGTTTAAAAAAAAGCACGCTGCAGCTTCCCCTGCCCAAATGTTTGCAAGTCAGCCAGCCTGGCCCAATGCAATAAAACAACTCCAATAATGATGTCATGTGCACGCGAATGGCTAAAATTATAATTATGGTTAACCTGGTATAAAAAGTCGACGTTTTCTTTTTTTTCTTGCTCCTGATGCAGTCGTTTTATCTCTTTGGCAGTGTTTTTTAATGCCGCTGGTCGTTAAAAATTTCGCTTTCATCGCAAGGTTGTCACCTCCAGATTATACGATGAATGGTGTCAAAGAGATGATGGGGAGAAATCATTGTTGAGGATGAGGTGGAAGTTTGTTTGATTAATTGCATTTCATTCGAATATGCTGATGGTTACTTTAATGTTTCAAACATTTTACATAGAAATGTATTTTTTTCTATTCTCTCTACAAAATTTTAGGAGTAGATGACAAATCTAAAGTTTTTGAAGACTTTGTTTGTTTTATATGAATATTTAATTTAATATATTCACAGAAAAAAAAATGCATGGTAATATTACATCTGGGAAGGGGTACATCTTTTATGTCAGAAAAAATGTGTAATTTTACCTCTGGAAATGTGTAATTTTACCACTTTTCTGGTGTAATGTCACTTTTTCAGTCTTAATTGAGGTAAAATTACATCATAAAAGAGGTAATATTCAACCTTCCAAAATTACATTTTCCAAATTTACATTATTTTTTTTCTGTGTTGTTGTCTCAAAAATTAGATAAAAGATTCATGTTTTTTTTTTGCCAAAAATAAAGGAAAAAAAATATAATTCTCCACACAAACTTTCGAGAAAAATCATTCGTCCTTGCCTAAATATTTTTGAAAAATTCAAAGTGCACGTGTTTCTGGGGATCCCAAAGTCCATGCTTCCCCTCAAGTTGAGCCGGCGCAGAAAAAAATAACCTCCTGCTTCTCAAGCGAAAAATGATTTTTTGAGTGAAATTGGTTGAGATTAACCCATTGATACCCGAGCCTTAAGTTGGTGAAAAAAAAGTTTTTCGTACAAAAATAACTTCTTTAAATCGCTAATAACTTTTCAGGTTCGAGTTTTATAGCTTCGGTATGTCCTACAAAGTTGTAGAGCATTAAATTTCCAATGAAAATCTCACTTTTGGAAATATGTATTTTGAAGGAAAAAGCGCACCATGCAGACCAAACCGTTAGCAAATTGTGTTTTTATACATTTTTTTTTATTTTTCCCATACAAACTTCTCCTTCGAGTATCAATGGGTAAATGTTGACCAATTTTGTTCATATTTGGCCCAGAGTCCTAAAATAGCTCATGGAACAATATTCAGCTTGTGCTCAATTATTAATGGGAAAAAATTAAACATGTATGTTATTAAAACAATTTTTGCTCTTTTCCATAAAAATAAATAAGAAAATTTAAAATCAATATTGAAAGCACTTGTTTTGCAATTTTCAAAATGTTGGCCTAGGTTTTCAAGATTCAAAGCCGTTTTAAATATTAAAGTGAAAAAAAAAAATCAATAAATTAATAACTTAAAATCGCACAAATACACAGAAAAAAAAATCCAAAAACGAAATCGTGAAATATGTTTTGAATTTGTGAACCAACAAAAAAACAGGTTTATGGTGAAAATGCACCATACCCATGAATGAATGGGCCATGAATAAATTCCTTCGTGATTTTCACATTCATGAATATTACGAAAAATGATTTTTTTTCTGGGTAGTTGCCAAGTTATTAGACGACACTTAGAAAAATCATTTATATTACAAAATTTATACTTCAAAAAGCTGTGATTCAGCAACCTTATAAATTACAAAAAAAAAACAGTTTTTTTTGCATTTTTCCTTTAGTTTCCTTAAAATTGAAAACGATGCACTTTATTAATAAAAATGTGTAAAGAAGTTTTAGATTGCAAATTGTATTTTGCATCAAGATATGATTTGTGAACTTTTGTTTGATAATTGTTTCAGATATATTACAAAATTCTCATTTTTTTTCAAAATGTGTATTCTGGTACCTGATTTTGCACCCACCTTAATGCTAGAGCTGAAGATGCTCTGAAATTCATAAAAAAAAACTAAAATTTAAACAACTGTTTTTAAGACTTCATCTTTTCAGTATCTTAATCATAACCAAATCGATCTCTTCTCAAGACACTGATTGTATGGAGCCTTGTACATATAGCAAAACTAATGATGCAAAATTACTTCTTTTGGACAAAATTATCTCAGAGTAAAAAAAAAATAAGGAGCTCTTTTTTGCGAAATTCAAAGAAATTACACATCTAACGAAGCATCGGATATTGCTCTTTTCTTTCAAATAATTATAACACCATCGTATTTATGCGAGTTTAGGTGGATAAGATTATAATTCTTCTTGCGGATTCGAAAACTTACTCTAAAAAAAGCCAAAAAATAATTTCAAGAAATATTATTAGCATTTAAATTCCAATTTGAGTTTATACATAACGAAATTTTTTTTGCAACTTCGTAGTGAAACAACTAACTTTTCCTGTTATTCACGAGCGACGAAATGGCCTACTTTCTGCACCAAAATTAACAGAATGGAAAATTAATACATTTCAATACCAGTGTTGAAAAATTTTAATTTTCAGCACTGAAATTGGTGATGAAAAGATGAATTTTTCAGCACTTGTATTGAAAAGTAAAATTTTTCAATGAGTTTACTTAGCCCATGGATGTTTTACATAAAATCCATCCAAAAAGCGTTTTTTGGATTTGGAAAAAAATGTAAGATGTGCTGAAAAAATAATCTTTTTTAACTTGTTGCATAAACTACTGCTATAATTTTGTATGACCATATGTTTGATATTTACCAAAACCTCTTCTCATTTTCAAAAAAAAGTTGCTGTTGGTCCCATAAAACACATAAAAAATCGTATTATCCAAATAACAACTTTTTGATAAAAAAAATTATTTAAAAAATCAGAGTCTTTTACTTGCATAAAAAAATGCATTTATATCAATATTTTTCAAAGTTTTCCTTTTCATTCCTGAAGGAATTTAACTAAAACTAATCAAAATAAGAGATGGCATGAATAAAATAAATGAATATTTTGCATCAGCACATATATTTTTATTTGAATACATCTTATTGAAGCTTTCTCATTGTAAAATGTATAAACAATGCTGTAAACCTGATTCGAGAGATTGGCGTGTTTACGACTGATTTCGTTGCCAAGAGTAATAAATTTAACTTTTAACATTTTCACGAGTTTATACAACGATCTTTTCCCAAGCAAAGACCACGAATCAGTTTCGTGTGAAATGAGCATACCAAAGTATATCCTTTCCTTTATGACGGCACCGGAAGTCTTATATTCCTAGGATAGAGCCCTGGATGTCTGGGTGTATAATTAGTTATAAAAATATGCATGCCTCAAGTGTCGGAGGAGGCACTGTATTCCAACATGCACTCCAGCTAGACCAAACCCATTTTATGATGATGGCCACTAAAGCTTATTGGTGTTAATAATACGACCAAAGCATCTAATCTGTGGTATAAAAAAGGTTGATGTAATGGGCATTATGCACTTGGTTATTAAGGAATATCGATTTGGTGCATTATTTGGATTTTTTTCAGTCTTGCAGAAAAGAAAACATTGTCTGCAGTGCAGCTGCAGCTGCGCAAATATTGCACCTTGTTCGAAAACAATAATTTGCCACAAAGAATCTTTGGGTTGAAGCCGGTAAATATTGAAAGTTTCAGAAATTAGGGCATTTTGTATTTGCAAATCTGCACGAATTTAACTGTTTAAATTCGTATCATTTGCTTTGACATTATTTTTGAGGAATTTTGAAAAAAAAAGATTTTAATAGTTTTTTAAGGGAACACATTTTTAATATTCTGCTCTCAGCAAACCAACGTACAAGCAATTAAAGTTTAAACACTGTTCGTATTTCCCTTTTATTTGCACATTTCTACATCCCAGTTTACTGAAGTGCAATTGAAACAGAGTGAGGGATTCAAAATAAATAAAAATGTACATAAATGCACATAAACCTACATGACCCCAGCTCGACTCTTGGTTTTACGGCTTTCGCCAAACTCTCGACGATCTGGGTTAACATCGATAAGTGCATTCAGTGTAATATCATACTTAACCCAAGCCTCCCTCTTGCCCCCCACTTACAGTCGTTTGTGGGGTGCTGCAGCAGTTTTGGGAGGTGACGACGGGTGCATCAAAATCGATTAGATTGCACAATTTCCAGCAACTGCACATTGGCCAATTCTTGGACCGGTGACTGGTACAGATTTTGGGAGGTGGTTGGCATGGATGTTGGTGATTTTCAATGTTTCGATCGATATTGGTTTTTCTTTCTTCATTCCGATTTCCTGTTATCAGCAAATTTGCCTACAAAAAGACATCAGAAAAATAAATAGAGGGAATTGAACTTAGTTTTGAATAAGATTTTCATTGTAAGTAACGCCCATGGCTCTCGAATATCCAGTATCCCAGCATCCGAGTTCCGACCTTAATGACTCCGGCGAGAGTTGGAGTTATTTTTCCTGAGTCGTCATCGTGCGACCATCAATAAAATTTTGAAGCCAAATGTACACAAACACACACACACAGAGTGAAAAATCGAGTGAATCCGTTGCATCAACGTCATTTGGCTGATGCACTGACCCGACGTCGTCGGGCAGAAACAGATCAGGTTTCATCCTCCCGCCCAAAAGTGCTTATCTGTGGATCTGCGTTTTTTTTTTTTTTGCATTACCCAGTTGGGATGGTTGATTGAATTTACCGAAAGGACGCTGTGCTGGCCGAGAACGTAAATGAGCGCTTAATGGCCGATGGCAACCAGCGTTTTGCATTTCATTACCGTTTCATTTTGTTGTTGAATGGTTCTGGAATCACTTAAAAATAACTTATTTAATGAAAATTTCTTCTATCAAATTATTCGCTCTACAGCATTGCCTTGGCGTTTTCGATTGCGAGATTTCTACTCGAAACTCGGTGTCCGAAGGCTTGATTGTTGAGGCAATTGCAAACCTCTTTTTACACTTTAGCTTCCATCCACCCCGGGATTCAAACTGACGACCTTTGGATTGTGAGTCCAAATGCCTACCAGCAACTCCACCGAGGCAGGACCCAGTGAGAAGACTCCTACACCTGGATTGAGCTAACGATCTAACCCTTTAGGTTAGACCGGGACCAACATTTTCCAATAATCAAAAAAAAAAAAAAGGAAAAAAATCTCATAATATTAGGTGAATCGTTCAGAGCTTATTTTCCACTCTTCTCGCTCGAATGCCGTTGACTGCAGATCGATGTGTTTACGCGTAATTTGAGACAGCATAAATCAGAATTATAAAATCAACGAATTAATCAACGTTTGCATGTTTTTTTCAATTTCGGAGAGACCGGAAATTATTTTACGATACGATTGACGGAAGATGATTTTGAAGGATGATGGAGTTGTATTATATTTTTTGTTTATATCGATTACAGGTGACTATATTTTCTGTTGCAAATGAAAAATGTTACTTAAATTCGAAGTATAATATTTTTTCCCTTCAGAGTTAATTATTCTTTTCTAAACAAATATTTCTACTTAATAAGTAACCATTATTAAATTTCGTAAAAATACTAATTTTCTCATTAGACATTCATGAAAAATACCATCATAAAGAGCTTGCAATTTGTTGCGCTTAACACAACTTCGGCAAACGAGATACTCAAACAAAAATATCAAAATATCCGAGGAAATCAAAAGTTATTAAGAAAAAAAAAATCCAGCAAATGTTTCAAATTACGCACAGTAATCGCCACCATAAGTATGTGATGCCTTTTAAATGTTGATTCAAAATTGGTTTGAAATGTACTTTGTTAACTACCCTTTAAATAAAAAGCATAGAATTCCTTACAATCCTTTCAAGTACAATACATTTTAAATTCATCTTTTTGAATCACATTCCCAATGTCTGAAAAATCAATTCACTAGAGAGTAATCAAATTAAATTTTTCACAAACCCCGAACAGAGCCGAGGCACAAAAACAAAAATATTTGCATCGACATCAAAAACAAATAATTTGATTTTAAATGTGAAAAATATAAACTTCTTTAAAATGTTATGCCAAATTTCAATAATTTGTTTTGTGTTTTTATTTATTTTTAACTGGTCTTAAAACCTGTTATATTGACAAAAATGTTGTTTACCTGCTTAATCTAAAAGAACCTATTAAGTAGAAGAACAACTCTGCCAGACAGGTGCATTTCATTTTATTTATATTATTATATTTGCCTTAAACCAGGGTGCCCAAGATTTGATTTTTCTGATGCAGTGGCGGGCCGGAACTAATATTTGATAAAAGTTGAAAAAGTAAACACATTTTTTTATGATTCGGTTCTTTTATCGTTAATAAATAAATGAACTAGTGTTGCAAATAAGACTCATATATCTAGTATTTAAGAATGAAAAACAAAGATAACTTTCAAAAATGTGTTAATTTGACTTATTTTAATTTTTGTTTATTTAAAGTTGTATAATTATTGTTTTGACGATTGAAATTCAATACCGAGATATAATTTTTATAAGAAAATCATTGAAATGTTAATGGTCGTTTTAATTTTTTATGAAATACACATATAATTTTTAAAAATATCTATGAAACTCTATGATTAAATTTATTCAAACGAAATGTAGGTTCAAACATTATTTACGAAAAAAAAAAACTTTTTGCGATGTTGTGCACCTTTATTTAAATATTTTAAAATGCTTTTAAACACACAATATTTAAAATGCGTGAAAAATACATATTAAATCATTTTCAATTTGTTATTCTTCGAAATTCAAAGTTAATGAAACAATATATTTTTTGCTCCCTAATTTCATGACTCATTCCCAGACATTTTTATATATTTTTGAAATATTTGCATTTTTCTATGAATAATGTGTTATTCGAGCTTTTTAAAAAAATATAACTGAAAAGTTTTTTTTTGAAAAATACATCAGTTTTTGATAATTTATTTATTCAAAAACATAAAAAATTGAAAAAAAACTTCGATTTGAAGTTATCACAGTGAAAACTGAAAGAAATTTAAAATAAGTGTCTTTTGTACACCGTAAGACAACAATCAATGTTTTTTCATAAATTTCACTATTTTACGAAATGGATAATTCTGTTTTCTTGCAAAAATTTTCAGTTAAATAATATCAATATATAAATTATAAGAATTAAATTCAAACATGAAGAATGTGGTTTTAATTTGTTAAAATTTGATCTCAAGCTTAATTTTTTTTTAATTCATACAGTCAATTTATTTATTTAATATTTCATGAAAAGCCGTCGCGGGCTTATGGCTTCTGGCCGGACGTTGGGCAGGCCTGCACTAAACTTTTTAGGGACATTGATCGTTGAAGCCATTTTGAAAAAAAAGGACAAAAAATTAATTTATTTTTGGATGCAATATTGAATTTGAAATCTAAAACAATTTCTATAAAATTCACCGTTTTGAGCTGCTCCACCTGATGGTTGATGTTTTTATTCAAAAAATGCTACAGTATGTAAAAAAAGTATTTACACCCCTTGGGCACTATGTACATATTGTGATGAAACATCTAAACAATTTAATGTTGACAGAAACCTAGTACTACGTTTTGTTCAGAAACTCATGCCAGACATTTTGCTACAAAAAGCTCATGAAGAGATGATTTCTATAAAAAGTTATATAACAAATACTATTACGAAAATAAAAGGTGCAAAAAGTTTGTACACCTTTCGAAAAATTTACATAAATAATGTTATTTGTTGACAAATCACCATAAATCCAGTCTCCCAACTCCAAATAGGCATCCTTGACTGATTAAAATAATTTGGATTGAATATAAAGTTTACTAACTACTTAGTATAAAAGTTTATATAACTCTGGAAATTCTATATAAAACTTATCTTAACTTAATTTTGAAATCTTCTAATTCAACTAAATGTCAATATATTACCATAGAATTGCTAAATAAACATTTTGGAGTAAGTATAACACCGTTTTGGGGTATTTGTATCGATAGAATAGATTTTCGTTGAATTTCGTACCAACCCGGAATAACGCCGGCAAACCGGTCCACAATTCACAAGTCAACCTATGTGGCATCAGAAAGGGCATAAAATTTCCGATCTTTTGATACCCATACATCCAGGTTTTCTATAAAACCCACGTTTTTAAATACCTAAGCAAAAACGTTGTTATGGTTTCGTTTGAGCAACCTGTCAAAAATGTATGGAATTTCGTAATTTTGTTCTCGTGGATCAAACTTACTTTTGCCCAGGTATTTAAAAACGTAGGTTTTAAAGAAAACCTAGATGTTTGGGTATCAAAGATCGGAAATTTTATGCCCTTTCCGATTCCACATAGGTTGACTTGTGAATTGTGGACCGGTTCGATGCCGGCGGATTTTCCGACGACGTAATTCCGGGTTGTTACGAAATTCCAACGAAAAATCTATTCTAGCGATACAAAGACCCCCAAAACGGTGTTATACCCACTCCCAAATGTTTATTATGCAATTCTATGGTAATATATTGACATTTAGTTGAATTAGAAGATTTCAAAATTAAGTTGAGATAAGTTTTCTATAGAATTTCCAGAGTTATATAAACTTTTATACTAAGTAGTTAGTAAACTTTATATTCAATCCAAATTATTTTTTTAATCAGTCAAGGATGCCTATTTGGAGTTGGGAGACTGGATTTATGGTGATTTGTCAACAAATAACATTATTTATGTAAATTTTTCGAAAGGTGTTCAAACTTTTTTTGCACCTTTTTTATTTTCGTAATAGTATTTGTTATATAACTTTTTATAGAAATCATCTTTTCATGAGCTTTTTGAAGCAAAATGTTTGGCACGAGTTTCTGAACAAAACGTAGTACTAGGTTCCTGTCAAACTTTAAATTTTTTACATGTTTCATCACAAAATGTGCATAGTGCCCAAGGGGTGTAAATACTTTTTTTACATACTGTATGTTTTCTTTTGTAGAAAAAACAACAAATTGTTTTTAAGCTCTCTACTTTAAAATGCGGATATCTGAACAACTTTTGATCAAATTTTTAACAACCACTAAAAATAAAAAAAATACGTGACACTTTCAGATCTGTTCGATAAAAATGTAACTAAGAGTTTTAAGTTTGAGGAAAACATTTGAAAATTGCTTTTGATACATTTAATAACGGCTTTCCTTTTTTCCAGTTTTGTCCTTTTAAAAACCTACAACTATGTCAAAACTCCAAATTCATCGAAAATTATTTTCACAAGATTCTAAAATTCGTGGCAGTGTGTTACACAAGTTTCTACAATTATTAGTTCTAAGGTCTTGATATAAATTTTGAACAAATTGAAGCCCACCTTAATTGTTTTTTTTTTTTATATTAGCCTGTCGCTATTTCACAAATAAATCTAAAAGAGCAATTCTCTACGAAATCGGTCTTTTTTCTTCAATTTTAATTTTTGTATTTTTTAATCCGACTGAAACTTTTTTGGTGCCTTCGGTATGCCCAAAGAAGCCATTTTGCATCATTAGTTTGTCCATATAATTTTCCATACAAATTTGGCAGCTGTCCATACAAAAATGATGTATGAAAATTCAAAAATCTGTATCTTTTGAAGGAATTTTTTGATCGATTTGGTGTCTTTGGCAAAGTTGTAGGTATGGATACGGACTACACTGGAAAAAAATAATACACGGTAAAAAAAAATTGGTGATATTTTTATTTAACTTTTTATCACTAAAACTTGATTTACAAAAAAACACTATTTTTAATTTTTTTTATTTTTTGATATGTTTTAGAGGACATAAAATGCCAACTTTTCAGAAATTTCCAGGTTGTGCAAAAAATCATTGACTGAGTTATGAATTTTTTAATCAATACTGATTTTTTCGAAAAATCGAAATTTTGGTCGTACAATTTTTCAACTTCATTTTTCGATGTAAAATCAAATTTGCAATCAAAAAGTACTTTAGTGAAATTTTGATAAAGTGCACCGTTTTCAAGTTATAGCCATATTTAAGTGACTTTTTTGAAAATAGTCGCAGTTTTTTATTTTTTAAAATTAGTGCACATGTTTGCCCAGTTTTGAAAAAAATATTCTCTAGGACTAACATTTTAAAAGGGCGTAATATTGAATGTTTGGCCTTTTTGAAATGTTAGTCTTGATTTGAAAATTTTGAAAATATTTTTTTCGAAAAGATCGGAAAATTTCACAAATGTTTCATATATTAACATTGAAAATCGGACCATTAGTTGCTAAGATATTGACGATAGAAAATGGTGGGTTGTTTGGGTGAGACTTAGAAATCATCAATTTTCCTGTTTTTAAACCTTTGCATTGCAATATCTCAGCAACTAAAGGTCGTATCAACAAAGTCCGAATAAGCAAAATATAGAGAATTTTCTCAGCTTTTCAAAAATATTTTTTTCAAAACTGGGCAAACATGTGCACTAATTTTAAAAAATGAAAAACTGCGACTATTTTCTAAAAAGTCACTTAAATATGGCTATAACTTGAAAACGGTGCACTTTATCAAAATTTCACTTAAGTACTTTTTGATTGCAAATTTAATTTTACATCGAAAAATGAAGTTGAAAAATTTTACGACCAAAATTTCGATTTTTTGAAAAAATCAGTATTGATTAAAAAATTCATAACTCGGTCAATGATTTTTTGCACAACCTGGAAATTTCTGAAAAGTTGGCATTTTATGTCCTCTAAAACATATCAAAAAATAAAAAAAATTAAAAATAGTGTTTTTTTGTAAATCAAGTTTTAGTGACAAAAAGTTAAATAAAAAAGGTGCAGGTGGTTATGTTACACATGACCAGTATGACAAAGAACTTTGCAAGATGATTGTTGAAATTTTCGATTAGAATGTCCGGTCCAAATTTCCCCATGATTCCCTTATAATTACACAAGACAACTCTTTTGTGAATAGTTTTAAGACATAATATCAACGTCCTATCGAACTAAGGGGACGGAAATTGCAAATGGAGCTGCAATATAAATCAAGGTGAAATCAATCGACTTTTCCTCACCACTCGAAAGTTACCAAGTTGCGGAAATGTTTTTGCAAAGCTGTTGCAAGCAATCGGCGGTAGCAAAGTAAATTTCAACAGCAAACATTACAACTGCCCTTTCCAGGGTTCTAATTGATTACGAAATAATTATTCTATATTTCACTCCGGATTGTGGCCATTCCTGCCGAAATTTCAAATTTCATGTCCATATCAAAATCCATGATGTTTGATACCCATATTTCCTCAACTCTTATGGTTCGGCAAATGTCCCCCCACCGGAACATCCCCGTGGCCTCCAGATTGTGGCCACTACTGCCGAAATTTTAAATTTCATGTCCATATCAAAATCCATGATGTTTGATACCCATATTGCCTCAACTCTTATGGTTCGGCAAATGTCCCCCCTTCGGAACATCCGCGGGGCCTCCGGCCACTCCGGATTGTGGTCACGACTGCCAAAATGTCAAATTTCATGTCCAGTATCAAAAACCATAAACTTTATCGCAACCACAACCAACTTGACCCAAAGGGAACTGGTTCTCGAACAACACGGAGACCCCTTCTTGATGCCGTTAACCGGAGCCTTCCGGGTGAAGATCAGCAGCTTGACCATATCGGTCCCTAAAGTTCCTTGATGGCCTGCAGCGACAATCCGTCCCGTTCCTGTGACGGCCCGAGCCATTTCGGCGACCTCTCCACCGGGGAAATTTCTGCTGTCCCTTCTGATTCTGCAACTGCCACTCGATGTTGACGCCTTGGCTGTCAGAAAATTATGATCTTGAGTGGAGGTGATTTTAGATACATCAATCTCACGTCTCTTGGAGAGGATGATTGGGAAAGGTTTGTTTAACCAATCAGCGTGAAGGAAAAGGAGGGGAGGTCTGCGAAGAGGGGAAATCGTCACGTAACGATTTCGCTTCGCGAAAATTTGGGTTCTGATCTTTTTATTCATTCTCTTTACACATACTACACACCACCTAGAGCACCAAACAGTGCGTTGCAAGTGTATTTGTAGCAAGAAAGCGCCATCGACTGTGGATTTGCTCGTGTGTGTGTTTGTGTAGTAAACCACACTAAAATTGTGTTCACGGAACCACACTAAAATCGAAATATAGAAATCTTGGAGTAAAGTTTTGAAAACTAATGGTGTGACTGATTGCAAATACAATCTTTGTTCTAGATTTTCCCCAAGATCGATCGGATGAGCAAACTCGTGGAGGGTAGTTGCACGGCAGAAACCAGGTGCACACAAATGAAGCTCCCCAGCCCGCGTTTGTGTGTATGCGTTGATAATTTTGTGCTCTTTCAAGCACCAAACTTGCCACCCGATTTCCCTTCCGCACACACAAACACTCACTACCGTACCCAACCAGATTTTTTAAGAATACTCTTTCGTGTGAATTGGCTCTGAAAAGGGCCATTTTAACATCCTATGACGCTGATAAAACCATGCGATGATGACACTCCAAGTTGCCGGCAATTTTCCCTCCCGCGCCTGTTCTGCCTCTCTTTCCACAACAATTCTCTCCTTCCTCTCGGCGGCTCTGCTGTGCTGCTGTTGCTTCTCGATCCTCCTCGTGCAAAGCTTCGGACTCGTTTGAGCTTCGACCGGCGGCGCGGCGCTCTTTTATAACCTCGCTTGGCTGTGACGGCTCGACGTTTTCGAAGCGTGGCCGAGAGCAAAATTTGCTAAGTGCTAGATACTTGAATCTGATTAATGTGTTCGGGAAAGGTTGTGCTCAACCAATCAGCGACCGGGATTTTCCCGGTCTGAATTTTTATTTTTCATCTTAACTTTTGAGTACTTTAACAAAGTTTTATCAACTTTATGAGGTAGTCAATTTGTACTTTAAGACATCCCCTTTCGTTTGATGGGTAGAACATAAAGATTGCTTGAATGGGGTGGAAGATATAAGCGTTTAAAAGACTACACAATTTCGTTACACTTTCGCTTCGCGAAATTTTGGATTGACACCCGTAGACAGTGCCCTTAGGACAAAGTTCTTTGTCAAAAATCACCAAATTTTTTTTACCGTGTATTATTTTTTTCTAGTGTAGTCCGTATCCATACCTACAACTTTGCCGAAGACACCAAATCGATCAAAAAATTCCTTCAAAAGATACAGATTTTTGAATTTTCATACATCATTTTTGTATGGACAGCTGCCAAATTTGTATGGAAAATTATATGGACAAACTAATGATGCAAAATGGCTTCTTTGGGCATACCGAAGGCACCAAAAAAGTTTCAGTCGGATTAAAAAATACAAAAAAAATCGAATGACCGAAATCCTAGAGAACTGCTCAAAAACATAAAAATATAAGTTATACAACATTTTTAAACAAAATCAGATAACAATAAAAGATGTGCAAAAATGAACGTTAAAAAATAAACTTTGAATTACTTTGATGAACTCTTCCTCGAAAAAGAGGCAATCAACCCGGGTAAAAGCTTAATCGCAACGAGTACCTTAATGATTGAGTTTATGATGGATGATGTGCCCGGATTAAGTGGAACTCATCAAAGTGCAGCGCAGCACTAATCGCTTCCCATCAACGGGCGCGCCATTAGATGCAGGCTGTCATTAGAGTTTTGGCGAAAAATATAAAAAAGGCAGCGAAATTGCTGTGTTTGCTGGAAAATGCTGTTAAGCTGCTGCAGACAGCTGAACTTTGCTCTGATTTTACGATGCCATTTGATACCGTTTGAGATGATCGTCCTCAAGGATGATTTTTTTTTGTTCAAGAAACATTATTTTATTCCAGTTTCACATTCACGCATGAGTTTAAGGAGCAACAAAAAAAACATGCACGAAAACAAACCAACAGTCAACAGTGCGCAAAAAAAAACAAACCACTCAGCAGCGTGATATCCCATCAGAATCACATGTGGGGAAATAAAATCTGCCATAAAAACGTGAAAATCGCATGAACAATCTCAATATTTCCATTATAATATCATTAAATATTCAACGATGGGTCGACCCCAACAAGAGAGAGAAAAAAAAGAAACGCAGAATGAAAGTCCCGATGGCAACGGCACCGTTTTTTTAAGAACTGTCTCAAACACTCATTTCTAGATGCGATGTTGAGGGTGGTTGTGGAATGGAAAATCAACTAGTCTTGCAAAATATGTGCAAAAATTCAGGGAGGGAAGACACACAATCACACACTTGAGCTGTCTTCGGCTGTGGAGCACGATTTTATGTGTTTTGGATGTTGGTCCGTTTTTGTTAAGCTCAATAAATGGATTAAAGTTGGCATTAAAAAAATAAGTTACGTAGCATGTATCTTTTTCCACAATTTCCACGCAATAAAAGATTCGAGATGGAATATTTTTCAAAATTGAAGCTGGTAACACTGCCTGGTTGATTGCCCTATTGGATCTCAGACTGGCTGGCCGGCAAGTTGTCACGCTGACTCCGTCCCTCTCAATTCTGCATTCAGTCGTGTGGCTAGATTGGAGAGCGAAACAAAATTAAAATATATTTCCAACGATGTTTGTTTATGCAAATTAAGCAATTTACCATATCAACTCCAACAGAACGGGACCGTTTGAGGTTTTTTTTTCAGTCTGCATGTATCCTGTTATTAGTCAGGAAACTAATATATAGTACTTCTGAGTGTTTTTTTTTTTTTCAAATTGGATTTTATATCGCGATTAAAATTTCAAACATAAGTTTAATAATAAAATTTAAAACAACAAGAAGGAACTAATTTTTTTGTTTCTCAAAACAATTTTTGTTAGTGTAACTTTTTTTAGATTTTTAATCAATTTTATAGAATATTTCTTTGGAAAAGTCGCTGAAAATGTATAGATGTTTAACATTCGTCGAAGTTACCCTTAAATCCACGCCAACAAAAAAGTATCTGTGTACAAGTGATGATAAAATTCAAGATATAGCTCGAATACAAATTTGAACATTTAAAATTATGAAAATGGATTATTAAAACAAAAAGCTACTTCATACCTTATGAAACTTCCAAAAATATTTGCAAATGGTCAGAAAACGGTTGTAGAACAAGTTCCCAAAATACATATCAGATTTTGTTTAATTTGAGTTGAGTTAGCCTAATTTCATGAAAAAAGCGACTTTCTCTAAAATTTCTAGATTAAACCAGAAATTTGCAGTGTCAACTTTTGATGAAATAAAATATATGATACAAAATTGATAATAGGGCTTTTTTTTCAGCAAAGTCGCTATTTTTAAACGAATATCATAAAAAATCAAGAAAAATAAAAAAAAACAAAGTTTCACGAGACCCCTCAAAGAAATATTTCAATTCACCTTACATTACGGGAAAGATCCCCTCTTATACAATGCCTATCATCAGACTTGCTAATTATTTTTTATTCAAAAAAAAAGTTTTTTTTCTGTTTCAACCCACATGTATTCTTTTCAATGCAAAAAATATAAAACTCCCGTCATCAGAGGTGACATTGGATCTGAAGCGGTAAAATTGGGTCCTACAAACATCAGCACTTTGTATGACCCAATTTCATTCCCCAAATTTTAATGACACTCCTGATGACGGTATGATAAATAATTTAAAAAAATGGTTTAGTAAATGATAAAACGAAAATAACAACTAAGATGAAAAGCATTCAGGCATGCTATTTGACATGTATAAGAAATGTTATTATTATTATTTGGTCTTTAATAAAAAAAATAGTTCAAAACAAATAGTTTTCAAAACGATTTTTTTTTATTATTTTTCAAACGGTATAAATATTTTCATTTTAATTTGAACATTATCCGTTTTTTTGTATGTATTTATGTATGTATGTATGTATGTATTTGAACCCCCGTCTTGACAGGACTTGGCCATGACCACAGTATATTGCTACTGATACGGTTCGGTTAGTAATCACCATATATCTCAAGAACCTTTGAAGTGAAATACCTTTCTATGGCTAACGATTTCTTCTGAAATTGTACAGGCATAGATCTGTATCCGTATCTGAGGCCCTGGGCTTTTTTGAGACGGTGTTAGTAGTTATATAATGGTTTGGTATATTATATTATACTTCATGACATTATTTCGCCAGTACGGATCAATTCAGTTCTAGAGCATTAACTCCATGATGGCCGACTGGTTAGCGTTCCAGACCATCAATCCAAAGGTGTGAGTTCGAATCCCACCTGATTCTTAAAGGTTTTTTGTTCATATTCAAAGTTCAATTCCTGATTCCAAATTTCAAGGGAACCGACCGGGATTTGATCCCTTAACCTTCTGCTTTCGAGGCAGAAGCCGCAACCATTATGCCACGGAGCCGGTCTGAACATTATCAGTTTTTTTTTCTTCAAAAAATTGAACATTATAATTTTTTTCAAAAATGTTATTTTCAGTGGAGCTTTAAAAAATAGTTTCGTTTTTAAATTAATGTTTTAAAATCCAGAGTGAATTTCAAAGTCACTGTGTTTTCCAAAATTTAAGCTCCAAATTGCACACTTTGAATTTATTACGCAAAATTTGTCATTAGCTAGGATACTATAAATGTCCAATTTTTTCTTTTAAAAACTTCATCATCCCGGTACGAGAATCGAACTCACGACCTCTGGATTGGAAACCCAGCACGCCGCTAGTCGAAACCAATCCCCTACCGGTCAGTATTCCCAGTGAGCATATTTACTCTTTTAAGGGATCTGACTTTGCCGAGCCAGACAGGAATCGAACCCATCACCTTCCGCTTACAAGGCGAAACCCGTAACCTCACGACCACGGAAGCTCGGCTAAAAAAAATACCTTTCTATGGCTAACGATTTCTTCTGAAATTGTACAGGCATAGATCTGTATCCGTATCTGAGGCCCTGGGCTTTTTTGAGACGGTGTTAGTAGTTATATAATGGTTTGGTATATTATATTATACTTCATGACATTATTTCGCCAGTACGGATCAATTCAGTTCTAGAGCATTAACTCCATGATGGCCGACTGGTTAGCGTTCCAGACCATCAATCCAAAGGTGTGAGTTCGAATCCCACCTGATTCTTAAAGGTTTTTTGTTCATATTCAAAGTTCAATTCCTGATTCCAAATTTCAAGGGAACCGACCGGGATTTGATCCCTTAACCTTCTGCTTTCGAGGCAGAAGCCGCAACCATTATGCCACGGAGCCGGTCTGAACATTATCAGTTTTTTTTCTTCAAAAAATTGAACATTATAATTTTTTTCAAAAATGTTATTTTCAGTGGAGCTTTAAAAAATAGTTTCGTTTTTAAATTAATGTTTTAAAATCCAGAGTGAATTTCAAAGTCACTGTGTTTTCCAAAATTTAAGCTCCAAATTGCACACTTTGAATTTATTACGCAAAATTTGTCATTAGCTAGGATACTATAAATTTGAACAAATACAAAACATAGTTGTTTAACCTCTAGTTAACAAAAATCAATTTGAGGTTAAATAAATAAAAAACTGCTTTTCGACTCCAACGACGTCCTATTTTTCCGGAATTTGCACTTCCCGGAAAACGGCAAATATATTTTTGGAATTCTGAGAATTCCCGGGATCTGTGGAAATATTTAAATGGTAATAAAAACAATTTTTAAATGCGTTTGATAAGTTTTTTTAGCGTAAAATCATAGAATTGGGTGATTACCAGCAACTGATGACTAGACTACAATCTAAACAAGGACAACAGTTTTTAGACAGCTCAATTAAAGCATTTCAAATTCGTTTTTCTTGTGTTTTTTGTTCTGTTTTAGATTTTAAACCAGCAACAATTTTTTATTCAATCTGTTTTAGATTAAATTATTTTTTATGTATAAATATCTCTTGTTTAGTTTTTATTAGACTTATTTAATAAATGAAAATAAATAATAAAAAAGGTTTTGTATTTTCTATTTTGTTTGTACACAAATTTTCAAATTATTTTTAATCACCGTTTAAGGTAAAGGATGATGTACTAATTTTGTTGTACTTTTCCTCAGATCAATCAATTACAAATGAATTTTATTCAAATCAAATTGTCCCAATTTGCCCCAGATGCTTGTGCCTAAGAAAAATAAGTTAAACAACTGTGCAAAATATGAAACCCAAGCTTTACAAAATTTTAAAATTACATACAAAATATTTAAAGAGCTAAGTATTTTGAGGATAAGTTTTTTAACAATTTAAAATTTATTTTGATAAATTTAAATTCATGTTATAAAATTCCAATCGATACCGATGAAAGTTTTTAACACAGTGCAACATACTTTTCCACAATAAAATATGAATTTTGAGACCAAAATTTGCATTTGTTTATTCAATTTCGGAAACAACGGGACAAAATATGAAAATTCCCGCCAAGGGTCCTGATTTTCAGTTCAGAGTTCAGAAATCACTCACTCATCACCGAACGAATCTTTGCCGACCGGAGCGCGCAACCATTTGAGAGCGCTCAATCGCTTCACTCAACGAAACATATAGGGGAAATTCTCGTATGTTTGGCAGGTTAAGCACCCGCTCCTAACTCCATCCAATTTGCTGATTTTCACTATTTAAACAACTAATTTTGCAAAAATTTTGATAGGAACTTGCTTGCTCACTTCTTATTGAGCTATTTATCTAAAAGCGTTTTCAACTGAAATCGAGTGATAAATAGCTCAATAAGAAGTGAGCAAGCATGTTCCTATCAAAAGTTTTGCAAAATTAGTTATTTAAATAGTTTAAATAGCTTTAATTGAATGTCATAGTTCTAACCTGCCAACATTAGAGGCACGCTGGAATTAGATACTTTTCCCCTACTTCGTGAATTTCTTTTCCTACTCTGTCCGTCAACCTGAGTCACAAACGAAAATGCTCAGAAAGGAGTTAGCCAACAAAATACTAGCGCGGTGCTCATTTGGCCTGCACCAGTTTGCCGTCTTTTAGAATTTGACATGATGGAAATTGCTGTGTAAACAACAAAACTGCAAAATATTATTTATATCATTGTTTTAAAGCAATTTCTTAAATGATCAAAGCAAAGCCGATCGCAAGCTGTTCTCAGTCAACTTTGAGCGACTAAAAGAAATCGGTTTCTCTGAATTCGCTGTACTACCCAATTGGAATGAGAGGGAGAGCAAAGAGAGAGTATTCAGTAGCAATTTGTGTGGAAGTGACAAACCTACCGTACGGTAGGAATACATCGAAGCAGTTTTTCGTCGCTTTTTGGGCAATCAGGACCCTTGAGTTCCCGCGAATTCTGTTCCGGAAAACCTTATAATGAACGCACTTACAATTTTTTTTTAAAAATTATTTCTTCATAAAATTTATCAATGGATGAATGGTTGTGTCTCTTGTAAATGTATTAAAATAATTAACTTTATTTGATGTAATAACAGACATTCGCTCGCACTTTGTTTGCAATAATTCAAACCGGCTGCACAAAATGTGTCACAATTGACAAAGTGCATTTTCCCCGCCACACCTTGTGCATCAACTTAGCCCAGTTCGTTCAGGTGGTGATTTGAATTGAATTTGTTTGCACACACAGTTTGATAGCAGCACAAATTCCAGCCCGACAGTCAATATTTTTACCTGGCCACCTGCACGGATGGACCGTTGTCCTGAATGTGGGTCATCCCGGGCCAGATTCCGAAAGCCAAGACCACGTCGATTTATCAAAATAAACAGTCGCGGTTCCACCCTCGTTGCCCCTGGGTCGGCCGGGTGCGCATATATTGGAAAACAAATCCAGACCGATTTGCAAAGAAATGAATTTGTTTATCATCAGTCTCGCTAGGTGGGCGGGGTGGATGGTGGCCGATAAATTTGCATACCAGGCCAAATTAATGGTGGGAGGAAAGGGGGGAGAATCTGTTGCGGATGAAGCATGGTTTATTTTTAATTACTTGGGTCGATGAAAAATTCCAGGATATTGGGCAGCGCAAGACAGAAATAAAGAAAATTGTTTTAAAATTTTCAATTTTGGATTAAATTAGGAATAAATCATGTCTCCATATTATAACAATAGTTTGTTTTTGTTTTTATCAAATA